>NW_027480432.1:0-57500 GCF_051401765.1 Calliopsis andreniformis | reverse complement strand
GGGCCTTGCTAGGACCGATCGACCGCGTGCACTTCACGGCTTGGTCTGCGCTTGTCTGCGCTTGTCCGCGCTTGTCCGCGCTTGTCTGCGCTTGTCTGCGTCTGTCTGCACTCCTTTGCGCTTGTTTGCGTTTATCTCTATGTTTCTCCCTCCTCTGTTACCATTCGTACACGTACTTACACGCGCATAACTTTGTGCAGACTTCTCCGACCGCCACGAATCTTTTCGCGAGGCTTTCTTACGACCTGTACATTGAGCCAGTGATGTTTTATGCCATGATGCTGTGTATACATGTATATTTTACACTCTACATAAATTGATCTTGTCAAGCTTGCACAGTTTTTTCGAATAGGATCCTTTTTATAAGTTGCAATCATTTTCATATTTATCCGTTCAGTTCAGATGTATTAAAAAGGAGACCGGTAAAGGGGGATAGAAATGAGACTCCCAGAGGGAGAAAAGGTGATACAGGAGAAGAAGATCGGGTATCAAGGAAATTGGCTATCAGAATGAGGCGCGGACAGGAGAAAGGGGCGCATAGAGAGATCATGAAATGCAGAAAAAGTAAAAGAAAATGAGAAAGAAGAAGAGGATAGTACATGGAACCCTTTAATTAAATACTTGGTCGCCATCGACATTCTTTGCAACATGCACAAACGTACACCGTTCGATACGCTTGCTACGCTATATTGCACGGAACATTCGGGGTCTTAAAGCAGAAAGATACGAGAACGAATCGTAAGAGAGTGAGACTGACGTTGAGAAGAGCGAAGAGGTAGAGAAGGAAAGATGAGAAGTTAAAAAAAGGAGGGTTGTAAATCAACAACCAAGCAGCAACGAAGAGGCAAACCTAAAGAAAAGTAATTGACATTTACATCGATCAATTCGACCTTAAATATGGATTCTGTGTATTTTGTGTATTCTATCTATTACAGGTTACAAATATAGACTAGATTCGTATTTTTCCTTCAGTTACACACATAAATCTAATCGAATAAAAGGTAAAAAATTAGTAACTCGTTCAAGGTACCAACAACAGAATATTTCGGAAAGATAGCTACATGAAAATATTGAGAGACCATACTGAAAGGAGAATCGTAAAGAAAACAATATCGTAGAGTCTGTAGTAAGATGAGATTCGAGAAGTTTCTGGTAGATTCATACTCATGCATAGCTAGAGGTACTTTGAAAGTGCCGCGAAAGTGCTGGTTATCTGGTCACGATCGAAGATCAAAGTAGTGGGATAGGAAAAGGAGGGAAAGAGAAGAGAGAAAAAGGAAGAGCGAGGGTAGTCGACGGGAGAGGAGACGCGGAGAAGGACGCGGAGAAGCCGAAGAACTCGAGAGAAGAAGGAGAGATAGGCGGGTTGAACGGACGACAGAGGATCGAGGCGTCCGCCGTGCCGCGCCGCGCCGTCCGGCGTCCTCGATCGCGGGATCTTGGAGCAAAACTAACGATCTCCCGCTCGCTTGCAAGATCAACACGACGATAATTTAATACACGAGATCACCACCCAGGTGTGCTCTGACGTGTACAGATGCTGTTTGTAGCCTCGACGAGAAGGGAAAGGCTGAGTCGACAGAAGCGGGAACACGTATGCGATTCCAAATACGAATTTCACCTCTCTTCCCTCTACCTTATTCTTTCTCTCTTATTCCCTCTACTTCCACCTTCACCTTAACCTCCACCCCAAACCTCCGTCTTCATATTTCCCTTCTTTTCCTCTTCTTCCTCTATACTCTATATAATTCTATCTAACCCTCACCCTTCCCTTCCCGTCTCCCTCCCGCCCTTCCTCTATCTTTTTTCGATCGTTTTCTAGTTTACGTTCACGTATCTAGGTAATGACAAGAAATGAATAGAGTGATCCAAATTCGCTCCTTCATAATACACATATTTCGTCGTTTCCCTAAACTAATGGAAACTAGTCGAGATGAATTATGAACACAATTCTATCGATATTTTAATGTTAACATTTCCCATTCTAAATTCATCGTCGAACAAATGAGCCAGCAAGGTGGGTATAGCTGTGCCGTCATATATTTTCATGGAATCAACTTACATACATACGTTGAGTTCGAGCAGCAAGATGAAAAAAGTTCAAACACGTACAACGCAGTCCGTTGCTTCTCGAACAGACTACATAAATAGAAGAGCCAATGACGTCAATCGTTCGCGTTAATTACATAAGAACAGTCCTATTAACCTATGTCGACAGCGAATGACGATTAAACTTGAAATAACAATAAGATTTCGATAAAGTCTTTGAAGCCAGTTTTATGAATCGACATCTCTCATTCGCATCTTCGTTACACTTTTTAGTCCCGTCTTTTGTTACATCATTTCCGTTAGAAAAACTCAAGAGATTTATATCGATTGAGATGAATGTGACGGAACATAACGCAAGCTACATATTACATATTACGTAAGTATTGCCCTATAATCTACCGTCTTTCATTGATGTTGTTCCCGCCGCATATCACTCGAGGCAGAAGAGGTACGGTCGCTCTACAGTTCAAGACGAGCGAGCTTTACGATTGACCTTGAACCATTTGTAGAATAACTAAAACGTATTCATCGCTTCAATGTAGAATCGTATCCAAGTTTCCTTTCACATCAATTGTACCACCCGTGTTTGTATGACACGTGTTGCCACTTTCTTAAAACAAGGTTACGGAAACCCATTGCATCGTTCCGTCGCGTCGGACGATTTCGACGACGACGTTGACAACAGTCTAGCAGATGTTTCTCATTTTCGAACAAATTAGATGATATTTTTTGAAACAACTATGAAACAAGATTTGAGTGTGCATATACGTTGAAAAATAAAAACAGGAGGTGGCCGAGAAGGAGAAGGAAATGAAAACGACCGATGAGATATATTTCTGTGGAATTTACTAAGTACTAGAGGTTTCTCTTGACGAAATTACTTCCAAGGAAAATCAAGCACGGCTACATCCGCAAGCAAACTTCGCATGTAATGCACGTAGTCGACGCACGAGTATTTGCAAAGGAATGTTCAACAGGTGTGTCGTTCAGATTGAGCTTTATACGCATGAGCATGCTTTTCCTTTCGCCCTTCCTCGTATTTCTACTTTCCAATCGTCGTCGATCTTTGTCAATGTCGATTAGAATTGTTGCATTAAAAATGCAATAGGGGATCAATCATACATTAATGATGATTTCAGAAAAACGTATGCGCAAGTGTTTAAAAGACTTCAGTCTTGTACTACACGTTAACGACAAAGATAGGGGCAACGAGTAGAATCGTAGCTCATACCGGCTAAAGAAGTGGTAAAGACGACGATTCGTTGGCAAGAAAGTGCAGTATAAGAATATGCAGAGTCATCGACAGAGAGACTACTGTTTCTCCAGTCCTTGCCAGCGTTAGTGGCAGTCAGCGGTGCGGCGGTGCGGTGCGGCGCGACTCTTTCTCGGTATGCTCGGAATGGTTCTCCAACTCGGAGGTTAAGAGGAAGCTACAAGGGGAGAATCGCACGATTTATTTACGCGATCCGGCTGGTCAAGCTGCTGCTTAGACTCGCGAGCTGCAACAGCGCAACTGTACATGTACACATATTTATGTACTTATACAGTACATCTATCCACTCATATATCTGTGTACATGTTACTGCTGTCTCGCATATGTAGGACAAAGCCTACTCTATAATGGTTGCTTCTACTGCAATTCCGACCATCGTTCCAACATTACTCTCCAGAGTCGTCTATATATCCCAGTTGTGTCACTGTTCGATCCTTTTTCATACGTTCACCATTCCTACCTGCCTGTTATCTATCGCCGTTATATTCGCCATATTGGTGTTATTTTCGGGACAAAAATAATCGTTAACACGACGTAAGACAGAGGAGTTGACGTAGACGTACAAACTGTAACACCGGACACAAGAGTGTGCCGAAGCAAAGCCTGATAAAAATAGGAAAATATAAAATACAAATCAAAAGACAAACAACAAGAGAAATCATTTACTCAGGGTACATATTTCCTTGATAAGCTCTAAGATCGGCAAAAGAACGACACGAGTAGTCTACGCTGCCAGCAATTCGCGATTGGACATTAACGTCGAACAGAGTATGTATGTAGTGGGGCAAAGCAGCGTTCCGGCAGACAGCTTGGCGTCCATGGTTCGCATTACGACAGGCTGTAGCCTTTCTCCGTCTTTCGCTTCTCTCGTTTCGCTTCACCGCATTCTGCATCGCGCGTTTCGCTCTAAGTGTATTTCCACTCCTACCTCCTTCTTATCCCCTTCCTCTATCCCTCATCTAATACATTCTATTACGTTTTTCTACCACTTTACGACTTCTAACGATTCATATTAATTAACAATCAATAAAAACATGTATAATGACCAAGAGAGTGCATCAGCGAGCGGGACATGTGATGGTCGTAATATTAAAAAAAAGTAAGTAAAAATTCTCGTGTTTTGTACACATCAAAATAAAAGTATGCCCAACAGATAGATTTCAAAATAACGGATGCATTTTCTTTCTATTTTTTTTCCAAAGAATAGTAAATGAGGACTGAGGGAGAACGAGACGACAGTGGGAGTAGAATGCGAGGTGATCAAAATGAAACACTCGCGATCGAATGTTGTTTGGGAAGGGCGTCACGATCTAATACGATTAATCGTTGATTCGTAACACGAATAGTTGGAAAACGTCTACAGTGATAAATGCATTCCGTTCTCTTTAAATAATTTTCTCGAAATAACATCGATCAATCACATCGATCACAACTGGAACGATCTTATAAATCGCTAGATTCGAGAAATAATTTCAGAGAAATTCAACTGCTACAGCTGGTAAACCTCTTCAGTATATCATATCTTCCGCTTAATCGTTTCACGATCTTTTCCAACTTCAGTTTCCATTCATTAATCACAAATTACAACACGTTATGATACGCATATGCACCTGTACCGCTGTGTGTTCATTTGCTTTTGCTTTTTTTCTTTTTTCTTTTTTTCAATTAAACGGTACGACAAAATTAAGATGAACGTGTAAATACCTGGTATGTATATCAGTTTCCGAGCCACGTTGCAAGTTTGCGAGAAAACGCAAGCGCACGCTCGTTGAGCGAGTTTCTCGAGAGGCGTGTCGTACGAGCTACAGGTGGCTGTTGCTCGTTCCTCTTACTCTTTCTACGACTTCTTCCGTTGCAGTTTCTTATCTTCAATCGTTTCTTTTTCTTTTGCTCATACTTCCCATACCTACTCATGTTTCGAGGACATACGTTCAATCCTTCGGCCTATTTTTCTATACCTACATAAGATTAGTTATAACTATACATTTCAATTCCTTCAATCGATCGAATCAACAATTTTAGTTGTTTATTTACAAATTCAAATGCAAATTCTACTAATTTCTTGCTACACCAATAATTCTAAGTCTATGTGTACGTACTCGTATATAACTAAACCAGCATGTTAAACTTCCCTTACACAAGATAGTACTTCTTTTATCCTACCATTCTTTGTGCTCATTCCACATGCATTTTGCTCATTCTATTGTTATTACATATTCCTTCATTTCCATCTACTACATCTTTCAATTTCTTCATCTACATATACGTATACATGTGTCACGAAAAATACTGCTCAGCACATTTGCTTGCCTTCTTCCGCTTTTTCGTATGCATGTTGGTCTTCCGAGCATGAGTCAACCACTGCTCGGTCTTCACTCGGCCCTGACTATAAGATTCTCTGAATGAAATCTAAAGATAGAGTTCCCCTGTTGTACCCTTTTATCTTCCATCTCTTTTCCTCTTTTCACCCATTCCGTGCACGACTACCGTCTTCTCTCTTTCCCTCTTTCCCTCTTTCCCTCTTTCTAACTTCTCTTCCTCTCTTTTTCTTCCCATCTTTTTCTTTATCTTCCATTGCTCCCTTCAAAGTTGTTTTGTCTCTTTCTCGTTAATCTTCTCAACGGTATGGCCGTATCCAATTTGACGACGCGCGCGATCTCGTTCAACATGTACAAACTAAATATCGACGAATAACATTTTAAGAAGCACTTTGCGTAGAAAATCATATTCAACGTACTTATTAAGCGAATCGAAGAAAACGAGCATTCAGTTGCTTCTTACAATTAGATTGAAAGAAATTACACTATACTTTTGTTGTTATATCTGCAAAATATTTATTGTTCCTTTTTCATCAACGATGAAAAACAAGTTTTTCAATCCAATGACGATAATCTAGATTTAATAGTTACTTGAAATGCGCTGCGCAACCTTTAATAAGCCCTCTATTACCTTCGCTCTTCTAGCCATCGAGTTTAACAGATTGCTTGAATACGGTCTAAATTTGTTAGCTAGCTACATGATAACAATTCTAACAACATCCACGTAACAGATATAACATCTAAATACTGTATAATTGAATTGTCGAATCGGTAGGCAATTGTTATCATTCACTTACCACTTTCACAAAATGAAACGAAAAAAACATGTACATAATGCAAGACTCACATTTGGCGATCTTTTTCGTTCCATCATCCCATCTCCTCTTCGTCCTTTCTTTCCAGCTTTTTCCGGCATCTTTATTTCCTGTTGCATCTTTTCCTTCTTTCTCTCTTCCTTCCCCTTTGCGTCTGCTTGTTTCTGATTTTCCCCTCCAGTTTCTTTTTACACTTTATAGACGACTTTATCGATTATTCTTGTCTCCTAATAATTTCACACCTACTCTTCTCGACGTCTCCCCCTTTATTTTTCCCGTTCTACCCCCTTTTCACTTTTCAACTACACCTGTCTCTTTCTGCCTTTTCTCTTCTCCTCTGACCGTACGTCACTCATTTCTTTCTCTGTTTCTACTTTCTACTACTTTAACCCCTTCCCCCCCACCCCCCCACCCCCCCCCACTGCCACCCTATATAGTGAGATAGAGATCTCTCACTGTCTTCCTGCCTTTCCTCTTCCTACTTGTATTCACAGATCCTTCCTCTCCTCTCTCTCTCTCTCTCCTCTCTCTCTCTCTCTCTCTCTCTCTCTCTCTCTCTCTCTCTCTCTCTCTCTCTCTCTCTCTCTCTCTCTCTCTCTCTCTCTCTCTCTCTCGCTCTTCCCCTCTTCTCTCCCAGTGTCTTTTCCTGGATGACTTTGAATCAACCAGAAGATTATCAGCGTTTTCGTAAAAACAGTGTCTTTCATAGATAAATAATCACACACGATATCTTATCCAAGATCATTGTCATTCCACTAGGCTGCGAAGACATGATCTACAAATTAGTGCACCAATTTCTTCGTTCTTTTATCACCGGTTTCCTTGAAAATTTTATTTGTTCCTATCTTTGTCTCTGTCATCGAATACTTCCTCTTTCAATGGAGTTCCTGAAACGTCGCGCGGAAGGAAACACGCGAGACAAGTACCACCGCGGAACTGTGGTATCGCGATCTCGAGAAAGGCGCGCGCGCGGCAGAATGTCCGCCCGCCTCCTCGACCACCCACCCCCTTACGGCTCCGACACCGTCGAGACCATCGGGACCGAACGATGCGAGATATATCGAAGGACAACCGTTCTCCGACGCGATCTGCCGTGTACAGGTGGGCCGTGTGCCGCGCCGCCACGCCGTGCCGTGTATGACAATCGGAACAAACCGATCCAATTGCTATCTAAAGTCTAAATCATCACTGAAATTTCTTTTTCATTCGCTTTTCTTTACTTTCATTTCTACTTACTCCCTATGTATCTACATATATCTATTCTATCTACTAATTTTGTATTTACATATCGATTTATCGATATGTGCGACCCTATGTACGTACTATGTATTTTCAGACTTTTATTTTTTCTTCTTGAGCCAATTCTGATTATATTTACATATATAAAATAGTAGTAATGAAATACTACATATGACTGTTTAATTTCCTATTAACTATGTATGGTGTAAACTGTAATTACTTATAAATATGGCTGAATCGCTGACCAATCAGAATCGCGCGTTCTTATGAACTCCCCCTGTGATTTCTACTATATTTATTTGCTACTGTCATCACCATCTCCACCACCCTTTCTGTTATTGCCAAGACTACTACTATCATTACCACTACCACTATCACCATCGTTGCCGCTGTCACCCCCCACCACCATCATCATCTCCACCACCACTACTATCACCATCATCACTATCACCACAATACCACCTCCATCACCACCACCACCCACCACCACCACCACCATCATCAGCACCATCAGTATCGTCATCATCATTATCACCATCATCATCATCATCATCATTATCATCATCGTAATGGTCAATATTCAGTTTTATTAAACTAAATTGTCATTCCATGCTTCCTTAAATATGTACATACTTGGCAAGAAACTACAAAAACTGTTCTTATAGAATCAAGTTGCCCTATAACTTATTTCGCGTAAACTCACCTTATGGTTGCATCAACTAATACAGCTATGTTGATTGCATCATTGCATCTGTTATTCAAACCTAAGCTAATCGAGCTTGCTGTATTTTCTCCCTTTTTGGCGGAAAAAGTGGTTATGAGAATCAATTTTATTCTTTTTTTAAATGCAATATTGATCGAAATAGAAGATTACAGTGGTGCATACCATCAATTTGTGCTATTAGCACCATTACTTAACTTCTAGCCTTTCTTATAAGTTAGCCCTAAACTGTCAATTCGTTCCTTCTATGCGTTTTCTACTTATTCCGTAAAATGCCGTAAATTAAACTATAAAAGAAATGCGGAAGTAAATGTTATATAATGTATGTGAATAATATTTTCACAATCTTTTTGTGAATTCATTATGTTCTGCTAATGTCTTTTTTGACCTAGCAATTTATTGCAAAAAGTAAAATTATTAAATTGCATTCTGTCCGACTATATATCGCAAAATCAGAAAAACAAATTAATCGATTTAGAAAATTACAAGCCATTTATCTTAAAATCTAAAGATGGGCGAGGAAACCGACTGACCAACAAAAAAATCGCTACAAATTATACAAATTATTCCTTTTCAACCAGAAAAGATCTTTCTTTGAAATCTTAGCCTTCTTCAGGGAAAATGCAATATCTCATAATTTTGAATAATTGAAAATATTAAACAATTTTATAAACAAACTTTGAGAGTGAGGATCTCAGAAATGTTAGAAAATTCTGTGGGTATCACAGACAAACATAAAATGAAAAAGTAAGAAACAACTTTTAAAGAATCTAAGATTATGCTTGAATTTGGTTATAAGGTCATATTTTCAAATAATTCAATTGAAAATATCAAGCACAAAATTCGATCGGCCCATGAAGCGTTACGTGCACGCTGGCACGTTTCTTTCACTTTTCCACGTACTTACAAGTCGGTCGGTTTCTCGCATAGGCTAAGTTGGTGCAAGCATTCACTCTCGAAACTCACGTAGCGGATTACAAAGTTGACACGGCTTCTCGCAGCGCGACGACGGTCGTTGTCCCCCATGGTGGATTGTACGCGCCGGCAGCTTCATCTCCCTCGAGATGAACACCGAGTTGTATCAAAATCAGTCCCACTGATCCGTTAAAATCTCGACATAACTTTATCGTCGAAATCAACTACTTTCAAGCTTCCTTCACTGATTCACTATAAAATGTAGTGCACTAATGACGATAACGACAACGACGACGACGACGACGACGACGACGACGGCACCACCGAGATGACGCGACGGTACGCGTGCTTTATTTTTCTTTCTTACAATTAGTTTCTTTTCGAACTGGTTCCCTTTTTCGCGCTGTTCAAAATAACCACTCCTTCACTCGTCACGTTTCTAAACCTTTGTCTGATTATCTTGTTCTTTGTCTTTCAACTGGTTATTTCTTTTTAGAAATTGGCCGTCATTTCAATTACACAACATCGAACTTTCATACGATCGAGGTCTCTCAACAACGAGGAGTGCTGATGGGTTTAATGTCTGTATCCGTGCCAGTCAGTGCATACGCTCCAACTAATTTTCTCACGCGCTCGAGCTTAGCATCGACTAACTGAGTCTCCTCGTACCAGTTGAATCGTTGGATACATACTTTCAACACTGCAATCGTGCAGCTACACCTCTTTTCGGTTTAGACACTAACGTTTCTATATTTCCTCTTCGATTCACTCTTACTTTTTCTTCTAAATTTAACGCGTCCGTACTCTTTTAAAATCTTCTATCTCTTGGCCCTCTATTCATTTTCTCTTTTCTTCCTTTTCCCTTTCTCTGTGACTCTTCTCCTCCCGTTCCTCCTACTTCTTTCACTTCCCTTACTTCTCCACCTTCTCCTTCTCTTCTTCCTCCTCCTTCTTCTCCTTTTACTCTTTTCTACTTAACCTCTGCTTTTGCAACTTTTAACAAGTTTCGTAACGGTTCGAAAACTTTTGTTTATAGCAATATACTACGCACACGCGTCATACGCGCACACTACACTTATACACGCGCACACATGCGTGCACGTATATGCGCACAGGTCCTTCGGTTTTTCTTCCGTTTGCTTCTGCTCGATTATCAAACACATACAAATTAGTCTTCCGTCGACGATTATTCCAATCTTCTCTTTCTCACATGCCCACTCAATACGTAATAAAAGCGGATCAAGAATAAATCATGATAAATGAGAAAGCAAATAAAAGTAGTGAAGGAGAAAATACGGACAGGAACGGAAGAACACGCGACACTAACTTAGAAGTCTCAGAGCGAAGAGCAAAGCATAGGTGATAGAGTGGACAATCACGGTGAATACTGACTCGGGTTGGTCGTGTAGGGCTGCGAATCACGCACACGCTTCACCATCCTTTTCTGTGCAGCCGAGCCCCTCTGTAGGTACGACTGCCACTTAACGCGAATGGACGGTTAAAAGACCCTCCTGTACGAGTCAAGCGGCCACTCGAAGCGACTACGATCAGCCTAGGTTCCTCTTACGCGCAACCGTTCATTGCTACCCCTCCCGTCTCCTTCCCTCCTTCGTTAGCTACTTCCCTCTCCCCTCTCTGCTCGCCCTTTCCCTCGTATCTTCGCACGCGCGTGTTCTCTCGTGGTAAAGCTGTTGAATACCATCGAGAAGGTTACTGAATTATCCGCGCGGATAATTACGCGATACGATCGAGCTTGTTCGAAACTTTTACCGACACGCGCAAATAAAGAGAAGAAGACGAAGACGAAGAAGAAGAAGAAGAAGAAGAAGAAGAAGAAGAACAAAGAGAGAAAAACCATAGCACAGCGAAATTAATTCTAATTTCGTTTCTGATCGACCGATATTTCATTCTGATTCTCAAGCTTTCCGTATTGCCTACCTACTCGTCTACCTACGGATTTCAAGCAGAAAGGAGCGATTGGGAAGCAAAAAACAAACAAGAGAAAGAGAACATGTCCTTTTGCAATGAACACACTACCGCGCTGTGCTATAAATAACTCAGCAACTTCTCTGAAAACGGAAAGTAGCTCGCCTTCGAGTTCCGTAGCAAATTCCCAGAATAGCTTTCTGGATTGGTGTTTGCTCGGTCGCTCGGTCGTTCGTTTCCTTTAATCGTGATTACGGCTTTAACTAATTGTAAGACACACAGGGAATCGATACCAGTGATCGAATTTTTACGAATCATATCGATCCATAAATCATTTCATTAAGAACAACCATTTCATTCAAGATCACGAGTAGTTTTGTTCGTTCAAATTTACGTCAGATGCATTCTGAAAAGCATTCCCACTTTCTCTGTATACTGCCAACACTTATAGCGGTCTGTGCGAAATTTACCAAAAGAAAGTTGGCAAGTATATACGTATGTGTATACCTACATACGTAATATACTGTCCTACTAGTTACGACATCTTTTATAGACTGCTAATCCTTTAAAGATACACCACAAATTCGTCTTGATTTTGAAATATTGCAAAGTTTACGCTAATCACTAAATAGCAATATTTACAAATGCTTACGCCGTATTCATCATTTACTCATATCTTCTACTACAAGATCTTTGTATACTAGAAAATCGTTAGGTCTTCCATTAAGCGATTAGAAATTCGTTAAGCAGATACGTGTATAAGACTTATATTTGCATTTTCTTATCATCTTCATGGTATTTCTTTAATTTTTTCCTGAACCAATAAAATCAACTCCATACCTCCTGATATCTCTTCTACATCTACACACATATGTATGTATGTACTTACTATCTTTTGGACCCTCTCTATTCTCTGCCTATTTAACTCTAGATAGAATTACGCACAAGTCTCATCATCGACGTTGTTAACGCTGACCTTCGTCACTGGGTCAAGATCACGAGTTATACCTATCGCCACCTTTTCCGTGAAATGAGCTAAGGGTAGGCATTGCGGGTAATAACTGTAACGAAGACGCTATGATTATGCGGCAATTACGCGATGCGAATGAACCGAAAAGAAACGTACATTGATTACCGAGTTCAATTCTCCTTAAAACATTGACGTTGGCGTCAAGATGTTTCATTGATGACGCTTACACGGTGTCGTTCTCATGCAACCGTTCCAACATGCAATTGATGTAAATTAAAGCAACGATTAGAGCAAGCGACAAAAGTTCATTCTGTGCTCGACAATGGCGTGTCGAGCACACAGCAGAATGTATACACACGCAGTTGATCTCGCTTATTCGTTTCTCCAGCAACCGTTTGTTCGTCGGCATGCTCACTCTGAAATGGAACGCGACTGCAAACAACCAAGCGGATGACAAGGGTGAAGAAGAACGATTCCAAGAGGAACGAAGAAGAGAAAGAGAAACGGAGTCGCGCAATTTCATTTTCTTCTCGCATCTATACATGTCCATGTATGTATAGTGTCTCTCGGAAATATAATGACTTCGTAGAAATAGCAAGGGTTCAAGTTCTTCACGCCTCTGACAATGAGTGTTTTGCAGGCTGGTTAGGAGATCGGGCAACAGTTTAGATACGGTAAAAAATAGTTCTTTGGAACCCTAGAGTAACGCTGTCCAAACGAAGACTTGAGAGCCTTCTGGGGGATCAGAAAGTAAATGTGATCAAATAAGATACACGTCTCTGAACCAGGTAGCAAAGAACACATTTGATGGCTTGCATCTACAAGGGTATTATACAGTGCGTCACTTTAGTGGCTCTCACCTAAGTCACTATATTTCCTAGGGGCTCTATACCTGTGTCTACATGAATCTGATAACATGTTACACTAAGGCGGACATACCTACATACGTATGTCTACTCTATCAGTATTATGTATTTAGCAGAAAGGTGAGAAAACAAACGTTTTCCTATGCAAAAAGGAACAATGTTTTGGCAATTTTTTACGTAATTCCAAGAAGAAACATCCCTTCGAATTCAGCCAACACTATTCGAATTTAACACACCTTGATTCGATGCGCGTCCCGACTCAACCCGATCTTAGCCGTGACTTCCCCATTCTCAGTTCGGTCTCTTCGCTCCATTCCCTCTAGTCACGACTCGCGCGACATTCGACACTCATTGTCAGACACACGACACTCGACACTCGACACTGTACACCGAGGACGAACCAGGACTTCAAAGACAACGATAATTCTATCATGTGTTGCAAAATCTCTTCCAAAAGCTCATACCGATATGCTCGGTTATCAATTCAATGAAATAGTAAAACGTACAGAACATGTGTCTATTAATCGGGAGTACGACCAAGACATACCTTTGCACACTCTTCTGTCAATAGCAGCAACAGCACCACGAACAGAATCCTTCTGATCTAGGCGTCGTTGCGTGTTGCGTCTAATATACACCTCTCGGCGGGTGTTCGGTGCGCGCGTCCTTCTCTTTCAGAGAGAACCCCTTTCTGCGCCACCCCTTCAAGGTGCCCAGAAAATCGTCCTGTTATCGCTGCCCCCCCCCCCCCCCCCCCCCCCCCCCGCCATCACTCTACTTCAACTTGCCTCCCTCGGCACCATCAGTTGCCCACCTAATTGCAAACAGGCAGAAATAGAGTCTGCAATCTTCCTCCTTGCGAGTATGTAACGAGTAGCTGACGTCTTGTACATCGCCACCCTTTCTTTTCGTTTTTCTTATTTCTCTCTTTGCCGCTTCCTACTTATCTACATTCGTCCTTCCTCCTTTCTTCCTTCCTTCCTTCCTTCCCTTCCTGTTTCCCCTTTTCTTTTTCCCTCTATTTATTCCTTATTTCACATAATATTTTTTTCGTTCTTTTAATCATCCATCCATACCGTTCCATTTGGCTTTTGAAGGTTGAACGTAGGCGCTGTCAATACGAACTAACAAGTAGGTTTCGAGAACCGCATAAGAGAGGCAGTACAAATGTGGGCGTCGAGGAAACGACAAAAGATAGTTGATCAACGACAATTTTATGATACACGTGGAATACATCTCGACGAGAACGTTACGTGCATATGTATATATTAAATACACGTGTCGCGTCGGATCTCGTTCAAGAGTTCGAGAATATGGTTGATGTTGACTATATTCAACAGACACCTGCCAACGAACACTAACTACACTTTGACTAAAGTTATCCAGTTAGCCAGTGGATCAGTTTGTGAAACAGTGACACAATTTGTACTTATAATCGAAACGAAAGGGGAAAGAAATTCGAATGTTTTCGTTGTGTTTTTGTTGATATACCTTATAACACGATGAAAACTCTACAATATGATATTTTAGTCGTTACAATTATTCGAAATAAATATTACCAGTCTGACCTTGTTTACATCGAATTTTTCTTTATAAGACACACTGTTGGAGGTTATTCCGGTTGGTTAACGGTAATGACAATAAAAATTAAGAATATAGGTAGATGGTCGCGTATGAAGCGACACAGTGGCGCCAAACATTGCAAGGGGCAACACTGACCTTCTTTCATCGACGGACAAATAACTAGGTCTAAATTGGGCCAATTGATCGTTAGGGGTAAAATCGACGTTTCGTCAGCCGGCGAATGTTGAAATAATGTCGTCGTAGCCACCCATCATTCACTCATCTTCGCATCTCCACCCTCTTCCTCCTATCTTTTCCCACTTTCTTTGCTCTTCCTTTCGACCCCTTTCAATCGAGTCTAATGAGCCTCTATTGTCGACAATTACAAATTAGGTAGAAAAATACTAGTCGAGTGAACGTAAAATTCCACATCATATCCGACACGTGTTAATATTCTCTACCTTTCATGGAATGAAATTCAAAATTCGACATTCTCGTTCCAAAACAAATGAAATCACACCTCAATGAAAATATATTCAAGTTACGTTTGTCTCGATCGTAATAGTTTTTTTAACGTCTACACAAATTGAAAATTATCAAAACATTTTTCTCTAGGCAGACAAATAGCTTTCATTAGGATTTCCTATTTCTTCGATTTTTAGTAGTATCACTACTATCAGCAACATGGAATAGTATTGAAAACATGGAAATAAAACAAATTCAAATTCAAATATATCGTGGACCGTTTATAATAAAATTTACAATTTTCGTAAATTTCTCGATGTCGTATTACGTCGATTACGCATGGCAGCATTTATTACAATCTTGGAAAGGCTATTGGTTATCTATAAAGTGCTGGTACATATTAAACTCGACTCTAAGATTTTTCAACTTTTCCGATAGTGCTACGTAACTTTTTTCAGATTATTCTCTTGTTTTTAAATCGCAAACGCGGCTTGCAACGTGATTAATGCGACGCGACTTAATCAGTGTTGCGGCAGCAAGGAATTTTCGTCTGTCTTTTCTTTTTTTGACGACATGTAACGCGTAACGTTTTATTCGTACGATGACAATAAACAAAACGGTGATTCCAGATATGAATTCGGTTTTTTATTTGAACAAACCATGCACCTTTGCATATAAACGTTCACATGAGATGCTGCATTTTTACGAAGTGAACTTATAATGACCAAAATCTTTTAAATAGAAACAAACTGCAAGTAAAAATTATTCTAAGAGAGACAGGGAAAAAATGTCATTTTATTTTTGGTAACAACATATTCAAGATAAACCTTTTTACTTACATACTAATATTCTTTTTTACCGATTGTCGCACTGCAATTGCATTTTAATAATGATAATGATAATTGCCGGTGCTATATTTCTTTCTATTTTCTCTGGAAAAGTTTTCTAAGATATGTTTTTATTCGGTGCATTATTCGAATAAGGATTTTAAGAAATCTATCCTATCCGTAACATGGTCGTTTTCCTTCCTACTTCTGATCTCTGCATCTGTATCTCTTTGCTTTATCACTGGTGGTACAAAACTACTTTTTTCACCTAGTTGCTGCTTTCGACGTAGCTTTCTACTTCTATCAACATTGTGAGAGAAGAAATTGGCTTCTCGTTTAGCCTGTGCAATTTCAGCTCTTAATCTTTGTTTACGTACTGCTCGTTCGTAAGCTATACGTTCGCTTAAATGAATCCACTTGAACCTAATAATATATGTATAAACATGTTTTTAAAGTAACTTGCTCTAAAGTTGCTTAAATTTATGATAACCTGTTACCTTGGAAGATATTTTACATTCCAAATAACATCATAAAATTTGCTTTTCTTTCTAGTAGAGATTTGTGTATTATTCAACGTAGATGCAACATATTTTGCCACCTTTTTACTTTCAAATTCGACCCAACCTTCGGTAAAAGATTTTGAACAGCCCTGCTTTCGCTTCTTTAATTTCTCGCCATGCTTTGATTCTAAAGACAAAATATCTATCAGAATAATACACAATTATTGCACCGAGAAACAAAACAAAACGTGACATTTATGTTATTTTGTGTATAGAGTATAATATTCTATACATTATGGAAAAAGCATTGTCAGAGGATTCGCTTCTCGTGAACTAGTTTTACAGATGAATCAGAATAAGATTAAACCAAGGTCATGTTTTCTTACGAAGCTTTAAATTTGTTTTCTTACGTTTCATTCATCATAGACAACTAACCATTCTCTTCTAACTGCAAGTATATTCGTCCAACTGTTCCGTAAACTGAAAATAATTCGCGAATTTTCGCAATATTCATGTACTTCGGTATGCTGGACAAATATACGATTCCTCTCTTTCGCTTTTTCGGTTTTGGTGAATTTTCAGGTTTTAGAATATCTTCCACGTTTCCCATGATTTCCATGTTTTTCACGTTTTCCACGGCTTCCATGTTTTCCATATGTTTCGAATTTTCATGAAGGAAATCCGCTTAGACTTCGTTTCCTAATTTATAGTTTTGCTTTAGAAAAATCACAGCTCTGCTCAACACTGGCACATCAGTTTAATCTGTCATACACAACATGAATGCATACATTCGTTTGCGTCCGTCATACCCACCCGCACGCACGCACGCACGCACGCACGCACGCGCGTGCACGAACCACATCACGCGCGCGTGCGCGCGCGCTCTGATATATGTATATAATATATGATATACTCACTGCATTCACGTAATATATACTATATATCGACTATGTGCATGCCTCATATGCCCATATGCCCCTTATAAATTTGGCGCGAATGACTTGTGTGATGCAATAACCTGTACGACTGCAAACTCTATGAGTGTTTTCTCAATATACTTGTTGCTTCATGTATGCACGTATACTGTGTATCTTCAATTTACCGTATTTTTCTATTTAAGCAAAGAATTTACGAATATTTGCTCTTTCAACAAATACTTGAACTTATTTTTACAGTTTTTACTATTTTTTATTTTTATAATTTCTTTCGTGAAACAGATATGGTAACAATGACAACAAAGTTCTTTAGAATCGCTAACGCAGCATAGGATAGATCTAGTATCATATGGGATTTTGTATCGCACGGTCTAACGTCCTACATACCGATTTTGCAACAAATCATTTGATCTTTCGCGCCCTTTAATCATGCGTCATGAACTTATGAATAAGATACCTACCCATAAAATGTTTTTAAAAAGATCGAAATTAGTTTTATGGTTATTTGCAGTCAATGAGACTACATACATACCTGTACTTACGAATTTCCTTCGGTTGGTGCTTGTTTTCATGTAATTTCTATTTGACGCGTTACAATGCTACCGCCTTGTTCTTACTGTTGCGCAATGAGAAGCGCGCAGCGTCTCAGTTTGTGCACGAAGGCACAAGTGCATCCGTAACGCGATGAATCGCTGAAGAAAGTCAAACTTTTCCGCGAGACACGTTGTTTTCATGAAGATTTCGCGGAACAAGTTTTATGAGTGTAATTGTTCAATCGACTAACTTTCTAACAACGAAAACAACGACGGGTGAGCGAAAATTTCGGGAAACGTTACTTGCTTGACTCAAACAAAATGGCGACTGTCCTCTTGGCGGTACTGTTTACTTGACCGTGAACATTATGTTTTTTGTGAAGCGTGGCAGAAGATGTTGTATATTTAACTCTTTCGCTGTCAATCGATGTCAGCCCAATTGTCTAATTCGATTAAATCACCTAACATTTGGTTCCTTGAAAATCGTCTTAATCGTGTCTTTTCGTAAGATAGGTAATGGCACGATCAAACAAGAACAACATACTTGACTCATGGCAATACGATACGGTGTAGCACGTTTTTACGTTTTGGCGTTTTGCCGTTTTACCGATTCAAATTTTTGCGATTTCTTACTCTGTTTCAAAGTATCTTACAAATTTGTAGTTCTTATTCATAACGCTGTCCAAGCCGGTTAATATTACATACGAACGAATATTGTATGTAGTCAGGGACGTACTTAATTTCTCACAGCTTTCCGCTGTATTTCTTCTTACGTTCTATGCTCGTTTAAACACTGATTTTTACTTTTCTTTCTCCTTTCTCTAGTCGTTTCTCTTTATTTTGAGAAAGACGTTAGGAATTTCATTAAACGCACGCTCGCAGCGTGGTTATACCATAATTGTTACTCTTGATTCATTTAATCTTGAGTGAGTCAAATGCTGCATTATCTCTTCTAGGTTAAGGAAAATGTCCAGCTCGTACGTTATCGAGCCACGAGAAAGCGGCTCAGAAAAGAAAGATGATACATTGATTATTGTTGTCAACGACGATGGTACAATATCCGTTGATCAAGAAACATTGCAAAGCTTAATCAGTAAGTTTTGCTAGTTGTTCCATTAAATTTGCCAACATCATCCAACATGTTGGTTAATTGTATTGATTTGTAGTGAATCAGTCGAATGCAAATGTTAGCGTTGTCAGGCTAGGACAGGCAGAAGCAGATGCTGAAAATGGGGATATCACGTTGACTGTAGATCCTCCATCCTTTACGTCCACTGCGATCAATTCTGGAAGCACAAGTACAGACCCAAGCAATTTAGTTGATCCTTTCATGGAAATGGATCCAGAACAATTGGAACGTTTAGAGACTGCTTTACAAAGCGAAGAAGCAAAACAAATTCTTGGAGAAAATGTTACAGCAATGCTTGGTATTACTCACTATTCTATCGTCGATCAGATGATATTAGCAATCTTATAACTTCCGTCAGTCAGTGGAAAATAATTGTTCCGTATCTTCCAGATATGTTAACAGTGGAAGAGCAACAAAATTCGATAAGGTACAGCGTTGAATTGGACCATTGTTATACAAGTAGATTATCTCCTTCCGATTCAAAACCAAGAGACTCCTTACCTGCTACAAATTCACCCACCTCTGAGGATACTTTGCAATATACGCGTCAGCTTTCACCTGTTCACGGACCACCTAGTACATCGGTGTCGGTTGCCGATGCCGAAAGTGCGATAGCAACAAAGCCGAAGGTCACCGTTGCGAAAACTGTGAGTACTGCCTTTTGTAGCAGATGTCTACTCTTCAACGATGAGAATAAAAGCTTACTCAACGATACGTTCTTTATGTTAGGGTAAACCAGTTGGTCGCCCACGGAAGAATCCTGTACCTCCTTCCATGGCCTTAGGTAACAATCCAAAGACATCCGTCAATGTTACGAGTACTCCTAAATCTACTGGACATCCCGTATCGAGGAACTTGTCTGGAACGATACATCAAGGAATTGGAAAACGTAATTATATCGTACTCTTGTCTATATAATTCCTCCTGAATTAATCACAGAATTCTCAATGCTATTTTGCAATCGTACAACTCGGACAAGAAATAGTATGGTAACATTAGTTTACTCTTTCCTTATCAGATCAGGGAAGGTCTAATAATGATGATGAAGAAGAGCCGAGTTCATCGTCTACCGAGTCGTCCGATTCAGAACCACCATCTGATAACGATTCAGACTTTGGTCCGCGAGGTCCTAGAAGAGGCGGTATAAGAGCTAGAGGTGGAAGAAAAGGTCTTACTACTAGAGGAGGAAGCATGACTGCTACTCGTAGAAGAGGTTCCAATAAACAAATGGACATGGAGCAAGTGCGTCGATTAGATATGGAAATGGCAGCAGCGGTAAATGCTATGAAGAGCCCGGAGAAAGATGAAAAATCGGGTAAGAGAGACTATACAATTGTTATCCATGATTATATATGTGGTTGTATGCATTCTATACATACACGTATGTGTACATATACCGATGTATGTTTACCACATGTGCGTATGTTATGGCATATATACTAACCGTGTCTGACCACTTCTATTCATTAGGAGGATTTAATCTTGGCAAAGGTAAAAGGCAGTTTAAGGCCACTATTGGAAGAAAAAAAGAGGAATCGCAACATATCGAACCATCTACACTCATAAACGAAGATGTTTCAATCACGTTCGAGAAACCGTTACAAACTACGAATCAAGTCAAGGCGAATTTAATTAATGCCAATATGATTAAAGGTGACATGATTCTTACAAAACCTGGACAAGGAAAAAATAATCAAAAAGTTACTTTCGTTCAAAAACAAGTGCTTATGAAGTCGAATGATCTGAAGACTATGGGCCTGAAAAAGCAAGTGGTGCTTCCAAAAGGAAAATTCTTAGGCCAAGCAGGAACCAAATTTTTTACGACCAAAGATGGCAAATTGGTTCCAGTACCGATAACTACTAAAGCTGTAGCATCAAATATAGTAGTACCTCAAGTCAAAGGAACAGTACCACAAGCGTCTTCAACGCATCAATTTCCCTCGGCTCAGAATTCCATTTTACAGATGCAACAACAACAATCACAACCCCAACAACCACAACCACAATCACAACCGCAATTGCAACTCCAACCACAGTCACAGTCACAGTCACAGTCACAGTCACAGTCACAGTCACAGTCACAGTCACAGTCACAGTCACAGTCACAGTCGCAGTCACAGTCGCAGTCACAGTCACAGTTACAGTCACAGTCACAGTCACAGTCACAGTCACAGTTACAGTCACAGCCACAGCCACAGCCACAGCCACACTCACAATCACAACCACAGCCACAGCCACAGCCACAGCCACAGCCACAATCACATCCACATCCACATCCACACCTACAGTTACAGACACAGCAGCAACAATCGACAAAAGTGTCTTCGCCTGCTTCCACAATGAAAATGAAATCTTTCGATGTAAAAAAGGAGAAACGGAAGTCTGACGGATTAGAAGTTATCACAAGGAACGATAACATCGATTCTGTAAAAATAACTGAGAACAAACTCGTGGATGGTTGGTTGACAGATGCTTTTCACTTTGCCATTTTCTCCCTTTTTTCCTTTATCTTTCTCTCTTCTTTTTTAGGCGCGAAGAAGCATCCAAAGAAAGAAAATCGTAAATCACCGGCATATATGGTGGATACTCTTGGTCCTGCTCTTTTCTCTACCCCAGATATTATACGTCGAGTCGGTTCAAACAGTGATTCCAAAATTCAAGAGAATGTGGTAACCTCTGTGATTCCTACAACACCGTCTACGAACGTCGCATCTTCAGGCACTGGGAATTCCCCGACACAAGTAGCGCATTCATCCTCGGCATTGGTATCTTCATCGAATCGCATAGGTCTGTCTGATTATTCTCTCATATACACGTTTTCTATACGTATCAGCATACTATACATATTCTACTGAAATTGTACCAAAATTATCTTAACGAAAGATATAATCGCAGCTTCGTCTTCCGAGCCGCTAACCCACTCAGAATCTGTTGTTTCAACGGAAAAGCGAGAAGACGATGACTCCTTGGTACGAAGTAACGAAAATGAAACTAAACCAGGCATGAAAACTAACGTATCAGAGGATTTGCAGCCTCATTTGGATTCCGGTTAGATTCAAACTAAACTCTTAAGACTTATATTTTCTGTCGTTATACGTTCTATTCATTTAATAATCTTACGCTTTTTAGGCGGAATAGAAGGCGAGGAACATTTGTTAGCAACGTTAGAAATGGAGGCTAGTAAACACGAAGAGGAATTACTGGCAGAGGCGCTGTTGTTACAAGAAGAACTTGGAGTCGATTTAGCTGAACACGTACTGAAATCTTTTCTTTACATATTATTTCGTTCGGTGTTTTCTTCCGTTATCATTTTTACTTATTTGTTTCTGTGACTTCATCGTAGAGTGCGCTCGTGGAACAAGGAGGAAGCGCAGCATCTGAATCGTCCTCAAATAATATACTTATTCCGTCACTGTTAACATCCGTGCAAGAAACAACTAAATCATTGGATACTGTTACGCCAGTAATCATGACGACCACGTCAAGTACAGCAACGATTATGACAGCGACAGCATCAACAAACGTAACCAGGGAATCAACGAGAAAGTCCACAAAAGAGGAGAAAGAACCGATTCAGATTATCCGTGGTGGACGAATAATTACGTTGCCTCCCATCGAGGCGCCAGCCACCAGGAGTAAGCGGTTGCAAGCGAAGGTTGAAACGGTTCAAAAAACGGTCGAGCCGATTAAACGAATAGAAAAGCTTAGGTAGGCTACTTAGATCAAAGCAACGCTAATTTCAGACATTTTCGGGCAAGTTGATAGTTACACCTTTTATATCGTGTAAACATATATATATGTGTGTATATATACATCTCCATTTGCAGTATACAACCTGTGCAGCAAAGATTAATGCAGTCCAATAAAAACGAAATACATAAGAATGTAGATCAAAACGTAGAACATGATATCGCGGATAAATTGGAGGGAGGTAGGATAGCGGAGAGTGAGAAGCAAATGGGACAGGAGGAAATGGAAGAACGAAAACGCAAAGATAGTGAGAGAGGGAAACATGAAGAGGATGACGACAACGAGGAGCGGGAAGAAGAGGAGGTGGAGGAGGAGGAGGAGGAGGAGGAGAATGAGGAAGAGGAGGAGGAAGAGCAGGAGCAGGAGGCGGATGGGGAGGGGGAGGAGTTGGAAGAAGAGGAGGGAGAAGAAGAGGAGGAAGAAGAAGATAATTCTGATTCTGAAGATGATCCTGATAGACTTTGGTGTATATGCAAACGTCCGCATAATAATCGTTTTATGATTTGTTGCGACGTATGCGAAGATTGGTTCCATGGGAAATGCGTGCATGTTAGCAAAGCGATGGGTAAGATCGAAAGATAACTGTACATCTTTTCCTTATTCCATAGTTTCCGTTACTCTTCTTCTAGGACAACAAATGGAAGAAAAAGGAATAGAATGGGTTTGTCCAAATTGTTCGAAGAAGAGAGACGAAGCAGCGACAACTAAATCGAATATACAAACCATCATGCCTGGTAAACAACGAATTCGATCGGATACTATGACAGACAGTACAGTTACTCTCAAACATTTTGTACCTGCTGGTCAATCATCGGTTATCGGAGAGACATCGTCGTTGATCCCTGCTGTTTCCGATTACGGCGATATACAATATTCTAGCAGTATGCAATGCGTGGTGTGCAAGAAGGAGGCAAGGAATTCTAGTATTTATTGTTCGGATGCGTGTATACTCGCACATGCCCAAGAAACTTTAACCAAAGACAAACCGTTACCGGGATCAACGTCAAGTCCAAAAGGAATGAGATCATCATCTTTGGATAGTACTACCTCTAGACCAAAATCTGAGGCTAGGGTAATAGTTTTCGAAAGAAAAACGGGAAGGGTCTTAACTGGTAAGTCAAAGATGTATCTATACATATTAGATTTTCAATGTGTGATCTTAAAGTATGGAAATTAATTAATTTAATCATTTGTCAAAAATAATGGATTCGGTATCTTAGGTACCGATGCTCCGACACGATCGAATCTTCGTACGTGGTTGAAAGAGAATCCTACCTTCGAAGTTGTGAGCGCGAATAATCTTAGTGCCTTGCAAATAGGAAAAACGATTACGACCGTACAAACACAAATACCTAATAAAACAGTAAGTATATTAGAGTTCCTCTTTTGATGATTTTTCATTTCTTACATTTTCAAGTATTACTGTCGACATGTTACATAACGAAAAAAATATGATTTAAGGGAAAATCTACTCTTGTATCACCTGGAAAAGGGCAAATTATTCCGAAAATGACGTATACAAGACTACCAGGTTCGAAGCAAATGATTTTAACAGCGGGAAACAAAAAGTTCACTGTAATATCTAGCGGACAGCAGCAGCAACAGCAACAGCAGCAGCAGCAGCAGCAGCAGCAGCAGCAACCGCAGCAGCAGCAACAGCAGCAGCAGCAGCAACAGCAGCAGCAGCAGCAAACACAATCTCTGAGCACAAGGACATTACAAATAAAGCAAACGCTGCTTACTCAATCAGGAAAAAGTCCTTTATTACTGAAAACTGTAACGCCAAAGTCGACTGTTCAGGTACAATCAAAACAGCAAGGAATAGCGTCACCAAAACAGACGTCGTCGGTAAAAAGACAAGAAGCCAAACAGTCAACTTCTTCGCAGATTAAACAGCAAATGAAGCCAAGTCCGCCGAAAAAACCTGAAACTGAACCTATAAGATTAAACATACGCAGAACATTGACCGAATTGTTATCGAGCCGAATAAAAGAAACTGATGATTTGAAGTTGACCGACGAGGAAATAGCCGATCTAGCTTTCAATATCGAATTAGAACTGTACAAGTATTTCAAAGATACAGGCTCTAAGTACAAAGCAAAGTACAGGAGCCTCGTGTTCAATATAAAGGATACGAAAAACTTAACGTTATTTAGGAAAATTGCCGACAGATCATTGACACCTGACGCTGTAGTACGGTTAAGTCCTGACGAAATGGCGAGTCAAGAATTGGCCGAATGGCGGGAGAAAGAAACGAAGCATCAGCTGGAAATGATCAAGAAAAACGAACTAGATTTAATGACACAGGCAAAATCTATCGTTGTCAAAACTCACAAAGGCGAACAAATTATCGAGAACGACGGTGGCATCGGTCATGTCGATCCCAAAACTCCCGTGCAGGATATTGTAACCGCATTAAATAGCGCTGACACTATAACCTCGACCGTGGACGACATCGAAAAGGAGAGTGAAAGAGCAAATGACGAAGAGAGATGCAGAGTAAAGGATGATTCAAAGAAAACGAAAAGTTTTGACGAGAAGAAAAGAAGAGATAAAGAACGGGATAAGGAAAGAAGCAGAGAAAAGGAGAAAGATAGGGAAAAGGAAAGATTGCGGGAAAAGGAAGGCAATCGTTCTAAAGGTGGTGGCAGACGCGATAGAAGTAGTAGTAGAAGTAGACATAAGCACGGTAGCAGAGACGACAGAGAACATAGTAAGACAAGGGAGAAGAGTCGAGAGAGAAAGTCTCGGGATAAAGAGAGTAAGCGGGAAAGAGAGAGGGATCGTGAAAAGGGAGAAAAAGATCGAGATCGGGACAGAGATCGCGAACGTTCGAGAACCAGAGATCGGGAAAAGTCAAAAGTCCGAGAAAAGGGGAGTAGTAAGGAAAAAAATAAGCAAAAAGAGAAAGAGAAGGAGAGAGAACGAGAGCGACATAGAAATGGCGAGAATAATTTGAGAAATCGTACTAGCGGATTCGCTTATTGTGAATCGAAGGATAACATTGATAAAAAAGAAGAAGAAAGACGAAGAGAATCGGAAAGGAAAGAGGAATCGACAAGTTCAGCGGGAACATCAACAGAGAAACCGATCGAGGATCGACTTTGGCGACATATCGAGGATGAAGCGACTACCAACACCATCGACGGGAACGATTCCGATGTGTCGGACAGAGAACCCACTTCAACCGTTACAATCAAGACACCGGATATAAACGACGAAGTCGACAGAGAAAGGGAGCAAGAGCATCCTGTTACTGTCGAAAGAGATTCTACTCAGAAAGGTGGATGGCAAACGGTTTGGCGAGGCTTCGTCAACATGGTGGACGTTGCAAAATTTTTCATTACTGCGCAGGAAGTCAGTGGACACGCGAAAGATCTAATGGACGATCTGCCGGATACGGTCGACGTCGTCGGTAGAATCAGTCATGAAACCGTATGGGATTACATTTCGAAGATGAAGAAAACCGGTTCGAAAGAAATACTGGTGATTCGTCTTACCGCTGCAAACGACGAAGAAAAAATTCCATACATAACATTGTATAGTTATTTGAACAGTCGAAGTCGGCTTGGGGTTGTTGGTAATGTTTCGAAAAATATCAAAGATTTCTATATAATGCCGTTCTCGAGTCAAAGCACAATACCTCAGGTTCTATTGCCTTTGAACGGTCCTGGTTTCGAGGAACATCGACCGCATCTTCTTTTAGGAATAATCGTTCGTAACAGAAGGAAAAGATTTGCCGGCGTATCGTCCTCCTCTTCTACTGTACCGGCGAAATTGGCGAAAAAAGAGACCGATCGAAGTTATACGCCACCATTAGTCGCTACTTCGAAGGAGAAAACCAACAGCCCCAATGCCACTTTAGCGATTACGACAGCAATACCAGCGATTGCCGCGATCTCTTCTGCTCCCTCATCGTTGTCGTCCTCCTCGACGTCTTCCTCTCCCATCGCGACATCGATTGTCAGCACTTATCACAAAACTGCAGGAAGCTGTAGCGCAACCGATTCCGTAAAAGAGAAACAACAGCAACACAACGTGACGCAAACAACCTTGGACAGTTTGAACAAAGCACACATAGGAATGTCGAGGAGTACGTTACTCGATACTGCGGCTATATGCAAAATTGTTCCGGAGTTATCTTCAAAGATCGATCTTACCTCGTCGCCTGGTAAAGTACCCCTCGACGACGACGGCGACGAGCCTTACAGTCCAGGTCAGATGGACGAGGAACAAATTGATCTCGACTTACGGACTTGTTCCAGTTCTACGGCAATTTCGATGCCGATGTGTATAGATGGCACGACGATCGACACCGGTATTATTTCTTCCAGTAAAAACTCGAACGAACTCCAGCGGAAGATGGACGAGCTGAACAGACAGATCGAAGAACAGAAGCAACAAATACAAAACATTAGTTCGTCGTTTCTCGGTGAATCATCGTCTACTTTGCCGGTGAGAATTTTAACAAGATTTATCTTCTACAAAGTCAATTGTTATCGTTTTCCTATTGTCCTGTTGTAAATAAAATTGATTTCGATTTATTCCCATGGTATCCTATTCCTATCCTCGAGCTGCCCAGACTTTTACGCAATCACCTTTTCGTTTGGTCCTCTTTCGATATCTTCGCCTATCGGGATGCTCCTTTGTATCGTTAGAATGAACGAACGCAAGGGGTAAACGCTTGTTACAGGATTCGCGAAAAGTAAAAGTCTGTCAGTAGTCCATTTTCCTTTTCATTCTCTCTAGAATTCTCTTTTTCTTTCAAAGGCTATGGTTACTCAATGGATTCGCCGATTGAACATATAATAGTTCTAACTGATCGAGTATAGTAGGGGAATATGGTGGTAAAGCGAGAGTATGACCGAGCGGAGGCGGAAGATAATGGGAGAAAGGAGGTGGACAAAATTCGAACCCACGTGCTTCGAATGCGCGACCTTTCTTCTTTTCTTTTTCTTTGTCAGTTTTTTTTTTTTTTCTTCAAATAGCGGCGAATCATCTGCGAGGAATCCGAATGCCGAGCGAAAGGAAAGAGAACGAATGGGAGCAACGTATACGCGATGTTTTATATTGGTATATACATATAAAACATCATCAACTATATAGAAAGAAAAAAAACTCACGATTCTGTTTCCGTTTTGGTCTTGTTGTTGATTCCAGGGTTTAGGGCTGGACCCACCGGCTACCGACGAATGCGAGGAAGCTTATAGCCCTCCGGATACAAGGTCATTCACGCCACCACCACCAGCCGGTATTTCAAAATTCACACAACCGATTCTGGATAAAGTATCGAATATAACGATACCCCCAAATTTACAAGAAATTTTGGCAAACGTTAAACGGCAAGAGAGCTCAAAAGTAGATCCGTATCTACCATCCAAGCCTAGTGCCACATTCTTAACCACTGTCAATTCTTCGATTTACCAAAACTCGGAGAAATATTCGTCGCCGTCTCAATTGAAATTTTCAGTCGGCGGATCGAACAAATCAAACTCCGAGAAGTGTTCGCCATCTGAAGTTACTCATCATACAGACTCTTCTTCGAAGGAGAAGGAAAGTAAGAGTACTTTGAGTTCGCTGAGTGATTTGGATTTGATCAGAAAAGCGGAGGAAGAGTTGGCCGCCGTTGCGGCTGCATCAGCTGCAACTTCGTCAGGAAGCGCAGCGGCCGAAAATTCTACTCCACCGATTTTACCCGCAGCTTCAGTCCTTCCAACGATGCCCGGGGCTTCCTCTCCGATAGTGATGCCGTCAATATCCACGAATCTTTCGAGTTTAACCACGGTAACAGACTCCTCTCACGAGAGTTGTTCGTACAAGAGTCCTTTCTCCGAACCTTACAAGCGAAATTTAGCCCCCGAGCAACCGAAACCTCCTGGTCTCGAAGACGAAGACTTTCCTCCGACGTTCCCGTCGACACCGCCTAACATGGAAAGTAACGCGTCGAAAACGATGTCGTCGCGCTCGAAGTTTGTTCCAAAAAGCGGTATCGTATTAAGCGTAAAGCGGAAAATAAACGACGACGGTAGTACCTCTTCTTGTGCGTCTAACAAAACTTCGAGGGTAAAGTCACGCTGGGGTCAAGGACCTTCAGATTCGATCGATTAGTTTTCTCCTTGCTTTACGACGATGGAAAAGGTTTTTTTCAGAAAAAATTTATGCGCATCGAAGAATGTGGCTTTGTCTCGTTTTCAGACTGCTAACGAAGACGCCGCGCGGTGGTTCGTACGTTCTGAAAAGATTCAGTCGGATGTCGCATGCAATTGTCAGATAGTGTTTTTCATCGAAACCATAAAGATTTGGCGGATTTGAACGAACGAAAAGATGCGGAAGTATCGGGAGTTGGGTATTTTGCGTTTACCTTTTATTCATCGATAAAGATAGATGGGTTTTACGTGGAAGCGTCTCTGTATTCTCGGTAGCGAACACCTGTAAATATGAAAGCGACGAAAATGAACGCTCTTTTACCGCTCATTGAAGAACTTCGTTGCGTGTATATATATATAATCTTATCGAAACTCTTGTAATATATATTGTTTAAAATGTTTCAATTTGCTCGAAGAGTTAACGTGTTATATTATGTAATAAAGTGTATACGCGTTGCGTGCGTATTTCATCGGTGTATTGTATATATACATACATACATATATACATATATATACATATGCATATATATATATATATATATATATATATATATATATATATATATATCATATGTATATACACATGCAACAGCATACAGCATAGATTCGTATATACATACATATATACATGCATATATACATGCATACACACATACAAACACCTCTATATATGTACGTATAAGTTAGAGATATAAGAATGTACGAACGGGCGACCAATGTCGATTGAACGATAATTTTATTTTATGTATGTATAATCTAGCACACGTTCGTTTGTTCTCGTACGGTGGTAATTCGTACATACAACGTGAACGGTGCAATTTTTCTATAACGATTCGTGGACGTAACGTGCCACCCATAGCTTTGTAATTTTACGTTCAGAAGATAAATAATGTTCATACGATATGGTATAATCGTAAATTTTCTGACACGTAAATTGTCCGATTGCTTCAGCTACTGTGGAGTCCACAGACGGCGTTTATTTTTCATTTTATATACAAGTTTTGGGCCGATGAACGACTAACCTCACGCGAAAGGACCTCGACTTTTCGTTTCTTTTACGATTCGCTCTTTAAGTTTTGCGTACTATGCGTTATATTTCTTCGTTGCAATACCCTATCAATGCATCTTCGTAGTATGTCACAATCGACACAAGAATCGTTTTTTTTTCCTATCATACAACTTCCGCTCCTCTTTCCCTTCGATTCTGGCCTAGTGCCTTTGTATTATTTCTTCTCCGTTAAAAGGCGTCCGAGAGAAAGATTATTCTTTCTATGTTTGCTAATGCGTTGTAAAAATAAAAAGAAAAAACGGAAGAAAAAAGTTTGACGAAACGAGCAAGACTAGCTAGACGAAACAAATGCTACAGCGACGACACTTACACACAACATACAAGAATACGGTGCACGTTTGGACATGTGCTGTCGAAATCGTACGATCTTGCAATGTTTCTTTTCCGAATTTCTACTCTCGTTCGAACAATACATAAACGGAAGAGAAACGTTTCGAGCCAAGGATAGCCTTGTACAATTTTCATCGTCCATAGTTGAATTTTAATTATTACCTACCTATTATAATTTGTAAACGTAGCTCTACACCTTTAGAATCCATTTTATACTTTCATTTTCGTATGGCTGTCCAAGCAGCGGTCAGGTGACGCAATATCAATTCGTTGTACAACCATTGTAATGTGCGTTATCATCATTTTGGTTAGCGTTACTTCTAATACTATTATTCTCGTCTCTGACATTGTTACCAGCGTTTTCATTACTTTGTCGTTGTCTCTTTGTCATCGCGATCATTGCCAATTATACGGTAACTCAATCTCATCATCACCGTTATTATCCATATTATTATTTTCAGTTATAAAAGGGTTTATGTACGATGTACGATAAGCGTTTTTCTTTATTTCTCTGCACAACATAATTATTTGACCATTTCAATTTTTGGCGGTACATTTAGTTCCGTAGCCGTTACGTAGATGTTACCCACGTACGTATACGTATAGTCTGCGCATGCTTCGTATATGACGATATAGAGAGAACAGTTTCGCGTCCGTGTCGCCAGTTACTTCCGGAACGAAAGATCGTCCATTTTTCCGTACACGCGCAATGGACGAAGAGCCATTTTGTGCGGAGCAGCAACGTGGCAACCGGCGTGCCCGGTATTCTCTTTACAATGAATATTCGTAAGCATCTTTCACTTTTACATTTCTTTCGATATTTTGTTTTCTTCGTACACTGTATCGACACCGTATCGTAGGATAAACATGCGTAGATGCTTTTACCGATGTAATAGACATGCATTACCATTATTAGCTATTCGGTCCTTTTAGCAGCTACTTTCTCTCTCTTAATTAATAACAGAATTTTAAGATCTCATCGAGTGTACGGATATACTATTATCACTAATGCGTTTTTCCTACTGTACGCGCCAATTAGAAATGCTTTTATTGTAATACTTGTGCGAAATTTGTTTCATCTTTATTCTCGTATGTAGTATGCTATTCTTGCAGAAACAAAGTAAATGTTGACTATAATTGAAAAAGTTACTTTCACAAAACGTTGAATTTATGATTCCATTCTCTTCTCAGCCTTGGTATTGTTAATCGCGATCACGCGTCTAACAATTTGCCTTTCGTCCAACCAAGTGCTGCAGTCGACAAATTCCTACTTAACAACAGCTGATAAGATCCATTTGAAGAAAATTCTTGAACCTGGTATAACATCGAGCGATGTATCCATTTTATATTATGCTGTCACTGGGTATAAATTTCTCCGAGCAGCTGTGCCAAATCAACAGGTAACAGCAGCTTTTCCAAATATTACTTTAAGTATATTAATACAGCAAGATCCATAATCATAATCCGTGTAACTGATGAAAAATATAAACGTTTGATGTATAATGATTCTTCGATTAGTCTTTCTGATCGCATGGATCATTCGCCAAGATGTTTTATCTATTTCCTGACAATATTCTAATCAACTTTGCACATTTGTAGGATATTTGCGATCGTTTAGCAAGGATTGCAAAAAATCTCGACAACGTTACAACCGAGAATGCATTCCACATTGCATCTATCGTGGAAACCATTGGGACGTGTCAAGGTGATCTCAGATCGATTGTCGCAAAGGTACCAATTTCAATTTATAGGAAGAAGATAACAACGTACGTTCTTAACGACAATGATGTTTAAAAACTTTCGTTCTGCTGTATTTCGTTGTGAAGAATACCGTTGATTGCTGAATAATCGCTCGAACGTTAATCAGAAGAATTCGCCAGGATAAAGATGTTGATCGAGATGTTTTACTTAAATAGGTGTTCACGGTCGCAATAGAGAAAGATAGTTCTACGATGCCGGAATTGTACTATGCAGTGAGCGGGTTGACTGCGTTATCGGAGAAACTGTCTGGCAACAAAGTCGACCAAATAATAAACACGATACGAAATAATCTACGAAAGGATGACAGTTTATGGAAGTACGTGTTATTGTACATTGCTATACGTATGTATTCGAAACTCGTATAACGTCGTGACCAAAAATGTCTCGTATCCGTCTTCGTTGATAGTTAGGTTTAACCGATTTACCCGACGCTAATCGGGCAATGAAACGCTATGAGTTCTAATTTTTTTCGATCGAATGTTTCACGAATAGTTTGGGTTACACCTTCCACATCGCTTCCGATTTGGGGACAAGCGGTGCGTTTGCTTTCGCTCGTATCGAGGATGCCATTATTCAAGCTGACGAAGTGGACGGACAATATTTGCAATTCGAGGGCGGTCTTTCTGTGACCAGTGAGTATAACAGTTTCTTTTCATCCGTTCTCACGTTCATATACGAGCAAGTAAGGAAGCGCTTTCATTCGATAAAATATTCGTTGCCAGTTTCCGACACGTTTCCCACATTTGTTTCCTAGGTTTCTTGGTAAATGGCATTTTAAAACTCTCCGACGCGTTGAAGCAAAAGCCACCGTTAACGTCTCAACAAATCGTTAAAATAGCTAATTATCTGCTGTCTCGACGTTCTGTACAAACACCAAGAGGTGTTACGAGTTTACTCTCGGCATTGACGATGCTAGCAAACAATGCCTTCGAAAAACCAATCTGCGTAACTTTGGCTAACGAAGGAGTCAGTATTTCCGTTCAACAGCCTTTCGTTACGGTGAAAGTTTGCGATATTTTGGGTAATCCACTCGACAGTGTACCTAAAGTTATAGCAAATTCAGCAACGAGAATCGAAGATGATGCTGTCATTTTGAGCAAGCAAAGTTTACAGATTTCCCAGACGGACAAGTAAGGATGAACAAATTTTTGCTATCCATCCCCAATACTTTACCAGTTCGATGCATCTTTTGTCGATTTCGGTTATACCTTGGGGTACAATATTCGTCGATATACGACCCTTTGATCTTTCATCACGATTGCAGGAAAGATGAAGAAAATCGACGGACAAATGCTTCCTTCCTTTATACGTTCACAGAGAGAGAGAGAGAGAGAGAGAGAGAGAGAGAGGGAGAGGAGGGAGATGTAGCTTGTTCCGGACCATTTCTATTTCAACTTTTCATTCATTTTTTTTTCTATTCCAGAACATTGTTTACTCTGAATCTTATGGAAAGAAAACCAGAACGCGGATTTTACAAGATTTCCGTTACAGCAGGATCGATAACGAATACGATAACTGTAAAAGTTCTTTGCGAAGTGGTGGTCGATTACTTGGAAATTGGTACTGGCGATGCCGATCAGACCACTCAGCCGAAACTTACACGGTAATCAGCTCGAGACTCTCTTATCGCATTCATCGAATCGGATTTCTTTGCGTACTTATATGTCTTACGTATTCGAATTGCAGAGTGCTTTATCCCGAGAAATTGAAACACAAGGTAGAAGCTGATTCGCAACAAAAGTTAGTTATGCGATTTTTACTCAGAGACGGTGCCACTAAGAAACCTATGCGCACACATCAAGCTTTCGTGCGTCTCTCCTCTTCGGCATCCTATTCGAATTCCGGTGAAAAAGGCCATGAAATTTTGTTCGTAGCTGAGCCGGATACGTCGCATTTTTATAAATTCGATATGGTAATTCTTTCATTCCCTCTTGCGGATTTCATTCCCTCTGTAGTTTTGCGTTCTCGACAAGTCGAGCGAAATCTCAATTGTGAATCGTGAAAGCGCGAAACGCGTCAAAACTATTGATCGACTTTTAAAATCGTGTTTCAGCCCGTCGGATCTACAGCGGTGAATTTCAATCATCAAAGCGGAGATTATAATGTGGAATTGATCGTGGGTGATCCTATACTTGGCAATCCTTTTCAGTGGACAGTGGCGACGGTCAATTTAAAATTTCCCGAATCAACAGCAGCCGAGCGAATCGTTAAAAGTGCCTTTTACAAGCAGAAGTCGAATATTTACACGACTAAACCAGAGATCAAGGCACGCCGCATTTCTATTCCTAATTTTTCTTCCTCAAATTCTCTTTTCGCTTATTTACCATTAAATCTACTCTTTTCTATTGCGCAAACGACTCGTAAACCAATGTTCGTTAGTGGTAGTAATTTGCTCCAAGTTCTACCACCTCCTTTACATTGGAAGAAAAACATTACCGTTGAGAATATGCTGCTCTGTTGGGAAACGTACACGCAATCGATTGCCTTAACGTATCTCTGTTCGAGCACATCGACGGACATTTCACTTTTTCTTTTTTTTAAATCGCTCTTTTCTTTCTCTTTCTCTTTCTCTTTCTCTTTCTTTCGTCCTCTTTTGCGTTTGTTGTCAATCTTCAAGTCAGTCGTACGTGTTTCAGCATATGTTTCGCGAGCCCGAGAAGAGACCGCCTGCCGTTGTCTCCAACTTGTTCACCGGCTTGTGTTTGGCACCGATAGTTTTATTGTTCGGTCTATGGGCTAAACTCGGAGTGAACATATCAAACTTTCCGCTTTCGATCAGCGCTGTTACGTTTCATCTGGGATTAGGGAGTGAGTGTCCTTTATTTTCATTTTTTATTCTTTTTATAATCGTTTAGCTAATGCGTACCGCAATAAAGCAGCAATCATTTGCTGCTTGCCTGGTATTTGACAAATTACAACTTACGTTTAATTTGTTCCTTATTCGGGCAGAGAGGAAACGTGAAGTTTTCGCAAATGTAACCGTTGCTTGTTACATTTGTAGCCCGATATTCACAACATTCTCGAGAATATAGCTCCGCGAGAGCGTGTACAACATTTGCCATGTTTATAAAGGATTCGCATTGAAGCAAAATCATTCTTTCAACGTCGCACAATTCGAACGACTGCTTTTTCGTTTTTCAGGTATCTTCGTGCTTTTCGGAATATTTTGGTTGAAGCTAAACATGTTCGTTACTCTTCGATACTTGTTTGGACTTGGCGTCGTCACATTTCTTGCCGGCAACAAAATGTTATCACGTATAGCACACAAACACAAATCACGTTAAGCTGTTCCCCAGTATATCAGAATTTCGATATACGAAGACAACATTACGCGGTGCAAGTGAACACACGGAGAAGAAATAAAGACTGACGTGTTATCGAATTCCTGATGTGTCACGGAAGAAGGGGAAGACTTGCAAGACAGATGGATAGCAGCGAAGAGTATCGACGTCGTCGTTATTTAGCGTTTATACCGTCGAACTTTTCTCATATTAATTTAATTAATATCTTTTTGTAATGAATAATTGTAACAATGAAGCTGGATCTCGTATCGACGTGGCAGCAAAACGGTGTCACTTCCTCCAGCTAGTGTTCAATACACGATAAATGTGGCTTGTGAGTCGAATTCACTGCTCTGTTCGTTGTATGTTTTATTTATTAAAAAGGCAATACCCCTTGGAACACATCTACGTCGATTACGAGTGTACGCGTGACGTGTCTCATCGAGTATAATAGAGTAGGATTCGAACATGTACATGCGGGTGGGTGGGTGGGTGTTCGGTCGGTCTCTGTTCACGACCCTGCCATTTATCATTATCGTTTGCTAAAACCATCGTAGACTAGGAGCATCGAATTTATTATGCTTTTCTCTTCTCTTCTTTTCTTTTCTTTTTACGATCTTACACGAATAGCATTTTTCGATAGACGTCCTTAACGACAGACGTTCATCGATTTATTGCCACTTCTACGAACTGAATTACAGGAACGCGTTCTATCGGTAAAACAACGTTTCACAGAATTTCTTAAAATTTTCGTTTGCTTTAACAGTCTCTCTCTTTCTATGCGTAATTCCGCGGTAATTAATCGAACAAAGCCTAAACGATGCCAGAAGTTAGTTAAGCAGCCAAAATCTTCCGCAATCTGAAACGAATAAATGGTGGGAGAAGTCGATTACGTTCAAGAGACCCAAGTGAAAAGGGAGCGAGCGAGAAAAAAACTATGCGAACGAAGAGTTTGTAGATTTCTAACTAGATCAATCGAAGGACCGTCATCTCCGTTGTCTCGTATCACGGTTGATTGCCTTTCCAATGTAACACAGTCGGCGACTGCCGGAAGTATTTTTTCGTCTTGCGTTTCGTACTTTCGGCATATTTGCATATACACGAGTATACGTTTAGCTTTGATCAGCGAATCATTTAAATATTTCACGCTACTGTTGTATTCCTTGGTCATTATCATGGCTCTGTGCTCATCTTTCTCGCGGCCTAACGAATCGTTCATTATTACACTACCGGTTCTTCCTTTCTAACGAGAAACATTACCAGATGTAAAGCATCGATTCCCTTCTTCGTAAACGCTATGAATAAAGTTAGATTCCCGAAGGATGTGGTGCAGTTCATTCGTAGCAGCGATTCTGTAAGACCGAATCTTCTCTCGGAATCGCGCGATCTCCTCAAGTATGTACGTAATGTGCGCGCCTTGTCGAACTATTGCTTGCCGATCAAATTCATCTTTCCATCGAATCGTTTCGTAAATTTTTCGTCGTTTCTCAGTACCTGTGAACGCAAAACTCTTAAGTCGGTCATCGAGCGAAACGTCTTTAACTTCTTTTCGTCTGTCGTGCGCATACTTTTGCGATAATCGAAAAATATATTTCGCAAATCGTCCCAGATGTCCTCGAGTTTTTTCTGAAGTAGCGTCGCGACTAATCGTCTCTCATTTTGTCCGTCGTCCACAAAAGCATTGACTTTACCTTTATTTAGGATAGGAGGATAAACTTCTTTCAAAGAATTCTTAAGAGTAGTATTAAAAGTATTCTTAAACAGACGAGGAGGAGGAGGAGGAAGAAAAAACGAGTATTGAATTATCCATAGAAACATGAAAGGGCGTTTACAATATCATCTTACTTATCGCAGTACTTCTCGCTATGCTCGCCGCATTTTCGCTTCGACGATTTACAAGCAAAGCAATTTTCCGTAAAATGGCTTCGTTTCGACTTCGATAATAATTAATATTTTCAAATTCGTGGGTCTTATCGACGAAAGCTCTGCCCATGTTCCGATAGAAAAACTTATCTATGGTTTGCAACCGAGCTTCGTGAGTCTTCAGAGATCGATACATGGCGTCCGTATGAGCGCCGTTAGCTTTTCGACGTTGGTTCTCGGCTTCTTGCAAACTATCCATTAATAAGCTGATACTACGAAACATGGATATGAGTATCCGGCAACTATTTCCTTTCGAGAAATATCAATTTTCATATCGGATATCTGTGATGTCGTACCTGTAATCCTTTAGGTCAAGGGTATGTTCCAATGTTTGCCAAGTTATCGCAATTTTCCTTTGGATGGTGGGCATTTTGACTCGCATAAGCATTTCTCGCCAAAGACGACGATAACGTTTCGTGTTCAGAGCACTAAGTTCGATTTCGCGGGTTAACGTTTTCTGTTTCGCGTTCGGTACAAGAGTCATCGGTTTCGTTGCTTTTCCCGTCTTTCGTTTTCGTTTCGGAGGCATCCTTCCTCGTCGTCGTTTCGAAATCGATCTTCAGCGAATTAGACTCCTCGTTACGAATGAATCCTGTTTGGATCGGGTTGTAGGTATAGCAGGTACACGTAACATTTGCCGACCGCGTTTGTCCCAACGACAGGCATTCGTTTCGATCCTCGATATTTCCATACTCGTTAAGATCTTACTCGTTCAGGAGAAACGTCCGAAGATGTCCTCGACTACGATCGAGGTTCGCGTTGTAATTTCAAGTCTCCAAAATCAAACTATCGATAGCGTTAACACTCGTCTGTAAGTTTTTAATCATAGACGTAAAGGTTGAAATGTCGGATCGGGATCGGAATAAGTAAGAGAAAGCGTAATTTCCTACGCGCCGAGCCTTTCTTTACCTACTATATTTACTTAATTTACCTCTAACGTTGCGTCGTTGATGTCTGCTCTTCACACTGTTCACTTTCGATCAGAATCACGCTTCCGTTTAAATGGATCTCGCACACGTTGTCAATTTCACCTGTGACGCATGATCTCGGTAATCGGTTTCGACGAGGATCGACTCGCTAAAAATTCTAGACGAGAACTCGGGTATGGCATGGTATTGAGCAATCTGTTCGTTCAAAGCTAAAACGCACGGTCAAAAATGTTGCGAGATGAATTTTCATCGATGAGTAGAGAGGTACGTCCCTACGCAATGGTTCGAAACGATACCAGGATACGAAATTACAACGATAGCGTATTACTTATTCGAGTTACAGGATGCACTCTTTCATTTTCTCTCGTATATCCCCCTCTTTCTTTTTTGCTCCCTCTTTTACATCTTCGGGAGTACGTAGGTACGATAGAATAGAATGTACGTGAACGAAAGTAAATCGAAATTGTTAAGAGAGAATTCATCAGGATTCGATGTTCGTTCTGTCCGTGATACGTGCGCGGTTACGCGCATTTAATGGATACGCGGAACATCGATCTCGTTTCGTAGCAATTTCATATTTATTCGGGGCACGAAACTGACGTAATCCGTACTACGATTCGTCGTTTCATCATCGGGCAACAAATGATCGTCCGGTCAGTACAAATCAAATATCAACGTGTCAATTATACGTAGGCATTTATATACATAGGTATATAGGGTACGACGCGATCTTTACTCTTTTGCACATCATTTCGTAGATGCGCGAGCAAACGGTAATCTCGAAACGATATGTCCCCGTGATTGCGCGACATTGTTCGTTACGAACGGTAGATCGGTAAAAACATAACACGTTCGAAGAGGAACACAAGTTCGAATACGCTAAGTGGAAAAGGTGGGGAAGAATTCTTGGCGTTTCGAAGGTGGGAAGTCCGTATATAAAATAAAAGAGAGCCGTCGAAACGGCAACAACACACGAGCTAACGTTCCCTGTTCATGCGAGTTTACTCGACACCTACGACACCGAGCACGACAACGGTAAGCAACGATTATCGTAATTTAAAACGAAGCGAGGGCAGATAGCTGTAGCGACTAGATATAGAATTCGATCGGCATAATCGATACGTTACTTTTCCTTTCTTTAGATGCATTTCGCAAGTTTTGTTGCCATAGTATATTGTTGCCTTCTACCATGTATCATGAGCGAGAATATATCGCCATCGTCGGCGGAAACTTCATCGGCGATCAACGATCGTAATATCATGCGAATAGAGAACGAAGACAATACCGGAGTTATATTGAACAGGCAAAAAAGGACGCTCTTGTTGAAGAAGAAGCTCATCGGAGCAGGACTCGTTGGTTTCGGCTTAGGTGCTATCAAAGGGTAAAAATACTTTCTCTTTCGTTTGGAACGACGGCTTCCGAAGAGGAGCGCCTATGCCTTGTAACGGATGATTACTGATCGAACGTACGATATTTTTAGGTATAAGGCTGGCTTGTACACCGCACCACAGGTTCATCACGTGTATCTGTCACCTCCTCTTCCTCCTCCACCTCCGTCGTCCCTAAAGTACATCGAATACGTCGAAAAACCGATTTTCGTCGAAAGAATAATCGAAAGGCCAGCATCGATTTTAAAACCGATCCACGTAGAATACAAAGATTCTTCACCGTATGGGTTAGTATCAGCGTCGATTACTTTTATTTTTATTTTAATTCGACACATTCATGAAATTTTAACTGTACTTTTTCGTCTTTCTCTTTCCCTACAACAGTTCTTGGTGATACCAAAACAGACAGGAAGTAAGGAACGGAACTACTCGACAATCTAAAATCGAATTCTGATCGTCAGCTATTCGCGAATGAGCAACTGCGAGTCATTTCTGAGCTCGTAGCGGACAAACTTCTGTGTACTTAAATACCGCGCAACAAGCAATGTAGAAAACTGATATACATCTTTTTATATTTCTGTTGAAATTTTCTTTCTTTTCTTCAAATCCTCGTACGCCTACATAGTACGTGCACGCATGCATACGCGTACGTGTACGATAGTTTAAAGCACCGTACATGCACGACCATAATACGTTTCATTCCGAATAATAAGTTTAAACCGTCACACACGATCGTACGATTTTATTGCCAAAAAGTGGTAATCGAAGTGGTAACCGAACGAGTAACGACGTTATTTTCGAAAAGGTGAAAATTTTCATTTTCCTTAAAAAAATCGATAAAACGTTCGTGTTTAGTAATTGAACGTCGCGTCGGGGTCGGCCGATATTTAATGTCTACGTATCACTATGTATGCCTGTTACTACACGGGTTACGCGTCACGCCTCGTTTTCGATCGTCGTCGACGTTGACGATGAAGAAACCAAGATTCTCAAATAGGATGTAAACGTTGAAATACGAACAGTAGGTATTCTTTGAAGGATACTCAACAAATTTTTCGTGCACAAGTTCTCACATTCAGATAATCTATCTACGTCTTTCGTATATCTTATGTACACATACCTATTCATACGCCAATAACGGTACAGCTGCATGGTTACACAGCACCATATGAAACGCCGCGGCGTCGCGTCGCCGGTCGCATCATATCCTTTGCTCGATTATACGACGTTACACACGTACATACAGCGACTGTCAAATTTTGCCGGTCAACGTTGTCAATTTTCTTTTTCCCTTCGACTATAATTTATAACGCTATAATCTAGCCGCGAGTTGTCGAATTTACAAAACCCGATCTCGTTAAATCGTTTGCGAAGATCGTTCCGTTTAATCGTGACGCAAACTGAAATGGTTATTACACTTTGCACATTCGGAGATTGTCGATTAAGTAAAAAGTACAAAGAAATTTGTTCGCAGTCACTGTACGTAGTACGTAGTAGGTATAGATAACTGGCGTTTCAACGATACCGCGTCTCACGCAGCGAAACTTGTACTTATGCATGTAATTCTCTGGTTAACGATCATTATCGATTGACGATTAATAACACCAAGAGAGAACAAACGAATAACTTATTCATACATCTAATACACACAACCTTAATCACGCAATCAGACGACGCATGTTCGCCCACATTTCTCTCCTCTGTTCGTCGATCGCGCGTCCACAGTATAGACGCGATTTCTCCGACGCATCGAAGGTCATTCGATTTACGAATTGAATTATAGTTAATCACAAAATGTCGCGTACGAGGAAAATAGCGTAATAGACTCGCTCTGATAATTGTGCAAAGGCAAAGAGGGACAAACACGAAACCGAGCATGTTTTTATTGACGTAATTATTGTCGACAATTCGGAAGCAACAATCGTTACGTGCCAGCAACGATAAGAAAAAGAAAGTTTGACATTCGAAGCAAGAGTTCCTCGTTAAATCAAAATCTGTTCGATCCTCTTGCATCGATGCGTAGGTACTTGATGTAGCTATCACAAACGTTAACGCACATACGTATATATTGAACACAGAGAAAACCGAAACGAAGGATTCACCGATTTAACGGCCCGGGTTCACGCTATCGTAAAGTGAACACGCACAGAAACATCGTAGCGTTGAAACCTTCTCTCACAGGGAGAGAAGTCGCATCGAGCGTCGATAGAAATGCAACTACGCGCATAAGTTTATTAGCTGTCGACGATCGCAGAGAAGCTAGGTTTCTGGCGTTGTCGGAATCGAAACTTAATTACCGATCCACATCTTTTCCACTTGTGAAGGTACACGAGAACAAGCGATCCTTTACTTACGATCAGCGGTAAGACGACCACAGGTACACAGGTAATACCTACTCCAAACAAAGGGTTATTTCGTCCCTTGCTCCGACAGAAGCTATCGCACTGCGCGAACCGCTCGCAAGAGCTCGCAAGCACCGCTTGCTCAAGTGGAACATCCTCACTCTGACAGTTAAACTTCCCACGAGTCTATTTCTGCGTAGATATCATTTACTACGTCAAAATATTTTTCTGTACACGGTCGGTGGTACATATTCCGTCGTTAAGGGATATTATCTACTATCTATAACGTTTAGAAAAAGGAACGCAAAAGTAAGAAACGCGGAAAGTAAACGAGAACGAACGCAAGTGCGCGCTCATAATCCTTTGTACGTCTGTACAGATTGTCATCCGCTGTAACGAGAATCATTTTCTTTTTTTTTTTTTTTTTTTTTTCTGTACCTCACCGCTTTTCGTACGTATGAGTACTGTACGTGCATAGATACGTACACACATACATACATAAATTTATCACGTTTACGAATCAGATTCATCGACTGTCGATTCGCGATTGCGCGAGAAACAAGATACGAAAGGATACGTAAATGATCGCGAGATACGTATAGATGGATTGCGCATCGTTCTCCATTGCCGATAGGTATATAGGTACGTATAATTGCTTTTCAGTCGGCGATCGCGTCTCACTCGGACGATTATTCCTAGTTTCTTATCGCGAGATGATTAGAGAAGTCTGTCTTTGATCTCAGCGGAGCGTTAAAGATTCTACAGAGAGCGAGACCGACGCAGCTTGCCTGTAATGTTGAAGAAGATGGGCCGCCGGAGTCGAGGGAATCTCTTCGATACGTTCCAAATCGTTCGCTGCGCCCGCACTGTTTTGTTTGTAAAGCCTAGGCGTCGCTTTCAGATTCTGCTGTTGCAGCTGTTGGTGTTGCGGTTGTTGCGACTGTTGTCGTTGATGGTTACTTTGCTCGGTTAAGCCAATACACGCAGTTTCGTCCGGTCGATCCAAGCTGAATTGTCTTTTCAAGAAACGGGAGCCTGTACTTCTTCCTAAAACGATATTCATTGTCTGCGTTTGCAAATATAAAGAGACTGTTGAACGGAAACGACACAGAAAGTTCAGAGACTTGCCGTAATGTTCGTTCGGAGAAAGACACCTGTAGCGATTGTACGGTGTACTTAAATCATTCTCGTCGATGTAGCCAGCCATCCTTCTATTATGTCTGGCAGTTCCGTGTCTGTGCGAGAGCGTAGCCGAACTCGAAATCGACGCGAGAGAAGTAGTCGATGCAGCGAGAGTGACTGCTTCGCTAGAAGTAATCGTGGATGCCCCGACCCCGTCCCCGGCCACGGTCCCAGCCGCGGAATTTTTCGTTCCGTAACTGACAACGGGATCGGTACGGTCTTTCGCCCTTTCATCAGTTCCCTCTTTCGCGGCTACCACGGTCGAACATTCAGTCGATGATTTCGGAGAACAGTTTGGATCGAGGATCGTATCTTTAGTGGAATCCTCTATGTTTCCCCCTAACCGCGCCATCGCTTCTGCATTACCGTCACTCTCAATGCTGTAATCGTCGGTCTTCTCCTGTTCTCTCTCCACTCTTGCATTTACACGCGACAAATGCTCGCTCGGTGAATCGTCGTTGTCAAGGGTCGGAACGATTTCCGTTTCGGTCAAACTCTCCAGTATCAGGTTCTCGTTCAGTCTTTAGAATCCATAGCAGTACGCAAAAATCAGAAATTGTTAAATTCTATACAAGCGCAATCGACGGCAAAGACACCGGCTAATCGTATTTGACAAAAGTAAGGCGGAGAAAAATACGTCTTCGTTTGCGCGCATATTTATTTCAATATTAAGTAAGTAAGTATATTTACCGCATTTGCATCATCAATCTACCATAGTATTCGTCGAGTTCGATTATTCGATCGTAGGTACTTACCCATGGTTTTCCCTGGAGATGGCGGCAGTATGGCAACAGATAAAAGCATTAAAAATCTGAAAAGCAAACAGCTCGAGTGAAGATCTACCGAATCAAAATACGTATGCGGAAGCAACGACTGTACTAGCTTTTTCTCTTCTCTCTTAGTTTCTTCGCTTGCTAAATCTCCAACAGTCGCCGTCGAAAGAGGAGGAGGGAGGGAGGGAGGGAGGGAGGGAGGGAGGGAGGGAGGGAGGGAGGGAGGGAGGGAGAGAGAGAGAGAGAGAGAGAGGGGGGTGGGAGGAGACGGGGGCAGTTTAGAAAAGACAATCGATATTGGTGTATGAAAACATCGAAAGAGAGGGAAAAGAGAAATGTTTCCGGTTGAACGGGTAGGTACGCGTACACAGAGTAGAGTGGGTAAACTAGCGATAGGTAGATGTACAATTTTGATAGAGGTACTTGTTCGTAACTGAGCAGCAATACTATAAAGGTACACGCAAGAGGTTGGAGAAGTAGGAGCAAGTAGTTTCGGAGTAGAAAAAAGAAAGAACCGAGTTCATAATAAAGAGGCTCACCCAAGAGGTGGCGGCGTTGGCAGTTCTTTATCGAAACCCTGTTTTCCTAGTAACCAGTAGGTTGGCATTTTTCCTTTGCCTTTGACTTCAGTTGATCCTCGGTATTCGATTCGATAGCCACCAACCTGTGTCAGTCGATCTTTCGTCGCTTGACTCAAATGTATACGCCACGGAGCACCAGTAGATTCCATCCTCGAAGCAGTATTGACGGTATCCCCGAATAAGCAGTACCGTGGCATCGTTAAACCGACAACTCCCGCGCAGCATGGACCTACGCGATAGACACGGTGTACGTTTCAAAAGGTGGATCGAAAACCCGATTGAAACGCGAACAGAAATAACGTTAATCGAACGATACTTAACCGGTATGAAGGCCGATTCGAAGTCTGAGTTGAGTTTTCGGCAAGTGCTTTAACTTGAATTTTCCACTTTGATGCAGTAAATCAAGAGCCATTGTAGCTATCTGGGAGGCATGGTCAGGTATTCTTACCGGACAACCACCTACAACCATATAAGCGTCTCCAATGGTCTCTACCTGCAACATTGCAGAGACAACGTTTTCCTCCCGTATGCTTATACGCTCACGAGTCGACAACTAAATCCCGAAACGTCCGGATCGCGTAACTCTGAGAGTTACATCGATCGTATCCGTTTCGTCATTCACCTTATACACGGTGTAAGCGTTTATCGTTGCGTCAAAACAGGTGTACAGGTCGTTTAGAAGGTCCACCACTTGAAACGGAGTCGAATGCGCGGAAATGGTCGTGAAACCGACGATGTCCGAAAAGTAGATGGTCACTTCGCGAAATTCTTCAGGGTCGACAGGCATTCCCAATTTCAATTTTTCAGCAACCGAGCTGCAATAAAGTTACGAGTCGATTAAATTCAGCACGACCGAATAAAACGGGAAGCTAGTTTACTAGCGCTCGTTATCGCATCGCAACTATCGGAACTCTAATATCGATCGATATTAGAGACGCTGCTACTCCCGAATTCACCTCGGTAACATTCGGTTCAACAGTTGCTCCGTTTTCTTCTTCTCCATGTCCAGCTGTTCCGTGCGTTCGCGTATCAATTCCTCCAAATTATTCGAGTATTTTTCTAGCATTTGAAACATCGTATCGACGAAATTGACCTTCCTAGAGAGGAAACACATCACGATTAACGAACAGCAGAAGACGAATGCACGCGCATCGTATTTAAGTATTTCTAGGGTAGAGCGTCGGTACACGTCGGTAGTATCGCATCAGATTTCGTATCCGTTCGCGCAACCTTTTCTTCGATTTCGATTACGGTTTTGCGCGTTACCTCCCGTGATTGAGCTTCTTGAAAAGATCGTGAACGTCGTCGAAATCTGGTCTCATATCGGCGGCTTCTGCCCAACATTGACGCATGATGTTTATCGCTTCAGGAGGAGCTGCCCCTTTGCTCACGGACGGTCGAATCAACGGTGGCGGTTTCATTACTTTCTCGATAATATCTGCGACATAATATACAAAAAAAAATATAAGCGCGCGAGGAAGCGCAATCGCATCGGCGAGAGGATTTCGATCGTACGAGTGGCAATCTATACGCGTACCTTCCGGAGACAAAGCGAGCATGCAAAATGGTTCTCCACGAACCACCACTTCCTGCATTATAATGCCAAAACTGTAAACGTCCCCCGCTTGCGTTCCTCTCTTGCGGAGATTCGGATGCCTCAACAATTCGGGTGCTGTCCACAAGAGATCTAAGGGAAGACGAGGCAGGCGCAGGTAAGAGGAAGAGTAGGGTACACACCGTACCTATCTACTACGTTGCGCGCTCTTAGACACGCGCGCGTGGAAACGAAAATCGTGCATCGTACCTCGAGCCGTTCTCGTCGGTGGTACTATATTTTGAGTCTCGTAAAAAGCAGGCAGTCCGTAGTCTGTCACCTTGAGAACCCAACGAGCGTCGATCACACAATTTCGCGAGCTGAGATAACCGTGTACCCGTATCGGTGTACCATGGAGATACCTCATACCCTTTTGCAAACAGAGAACAAGTCTCGTTACGGTTCCTCCTTCGCTTCGACAGTTTCGACAACAGTTTCGTGGGAAAACAATTGCACGCCGTCAGTGGAAATATTTCTCAAACGGATTCAAATTACCCGCACGAGGTCGGTAAGCAGGGACAATCTAAACGACCAGTCGAGCTTAATCTCGTCTTGCATCAGTACATCTTCCAACGATCCTCTGGGGCAGTACTCGTAAACAAGGCAAGGCCTCGACGGTTCGTTCAAGCATCCGATCAGGGGATTCAGATTCTCGTGACGCAGCCCATGAATCTGTTGGGTGTGCCAAAAGTATGTAGGCGGAGACGAAGACGTAGGTACACACGTACATACTGTCCTCGAGTAGACGAGCGTACTCGAGTTACTGCCTCCAACGACAAAGTCCTTACCACAATCAACACGTCCATAGCTTTGTTCTTCAGCTCGAAAGTACCCTGAGTCGGCAATTCCTTCAGCTGCACCAAGTCGCCCTAACGAACGAGTTTACGAGTTTTCAAACGAATTCCTGCCGAAACACTTACACTCGTCGTGTCCCACCCTGTCGTATCGACGTACTCACGTTGTATTTAGCTCGTGGATCTTTAAAGAAACCATGACGCGTAAGATTTCCCGTGCTCGTCCGCAGGTACGGTTTCAAAGAGGAGACACTTCCCAGTTGGAGCAGATCCGGTTTTTCCACTTCGGGGCCGCCAAATTCTTGCAATTGTTGTAACCAACAACACAGCATCGTTTCGATACCCTCGTCCACCTACACGCATCGTCGAATATATACGGACACACACACACGCACGCACACATGCACACACACACACAAAACCACACACGCGCGCGCCGTATTTCGCGTTACGTACAATCGCGTAGAATCGCGAACCTACAAATTTCATCTTACCCTCCTGGAGTCTGTCCGAGGTGTTTGAGGAAATACGAAATCCGACGTGGTCAACACTATCTTATACGGTCCTCTAGACATTCTCTCCTTCAGCAGCTTCTTTCTGTAACGTCATCGTATTTCAAACCTTACGCACAGATCGAGAGAACGACAGGTGGAGTAGACTCTCTCGGCTTAGCGTATCAAATTACACGTTTCGAGATCGTTTCTTACGCGGATGTACTCCATATATATATATATATTCGCGTTACCTGATTAATATCGCGATCAATATCGCGAATAGGGTCAGTACCAGAGATCCTAGGACGATAGCCAGAACGTGAGCGACGCGAAACGTCGTTTCATCGGAGGATGAGTTTTCTTAAAACGAAACGAAAGGGGAAGAAAAAACAATGGATGAAATCACACATTACGCGACGATTCGTTCGATTCGTCTTTACACAGTTCAGACATAGACGTATGTAGTACGTACCGGTGCAATCCGATTCGTCGCTTTCGTAAACATCTGCGTTGCACTTGGGTGAAAAATCAGTGTCATTTCCATCGTGAAAGGTTACGGTATTCCCGGATAATTTCCGAACGAGCAATTTCCCTGATTCCTCTACAGCGACCATGATGGGTTTCCAAACGTTGAAACGCCAATGCGACAAGACGTACGAGTACATTTTGTTGTTAAACTCATTCACGCTAGAATTGTCGTATATCAAGATATCGAGAGTTTCGTTCAGGCGATCGAATAACGTCGGCACTGCATACGTTTCCGTTCCCTCGTATATCTTGACCACGTCGTATCTGTGGACAAAACGAATAACACGTAATAAAATACCGGCTGCTCTTCCGACCTCCCCCGGTTCTTTCATCGTTTCGTCGCGTTTATCGATCGTATTCATAGAAAAAAGAAAAACAAAATAGCAAGAGTCACGTTTACCTGCGATCGAGAGGCGTTATTATCAATAATTTCTCCAAGAAGGCTGCGCTTAAACTTTTCGGCAGAAGGAATCGTTCGTTCCGTTCCAAGTGTTCACGTCGTTGCTCTTCACTTTCCCAGTTCAACGTTTCGTCTCTGGATTCATCATTGGATATGGATGTGACAGTAGTCACAGGTGACGAGGAGGAGGAGGAGGAGGAGGAGGAGGAGGAGGAAGTGGAGGATAATGTCTCGCGACGAGACACGTTCGAATCGTAAGGAAAAACGGAAGAAGACGTTGAGTTCGTCGCGATCGGAAGAAGCATCGTCGTTGGATCGAGTCGAGATACAGACGAATTCCACTCCGATAGGAAGAGATAATCGTCTTCGATGCGAACTACCAGTACCATGGAACTCCGGATAGCATTCGAGGCAGATCGTCGAGTCGAATCGTCCAACTCGACGAGGACGCGAGACGTTAACTCGTCGTCGAACGCGGGTAAACACAATACGACGGTTACTGCGGGGGCAGGCAAACAGAGAGACGTTTTCTCGTTCATTGCGAATAGCATACAACGCGAGATGCCTAATTAGATGATATACGTACGCGTTACATACGCGCACTTACTCTTATCCATCGAAAAGCGACTCACCTTTGCGGGAAGTATTGTACGCAGGCCGAAGAATTCTACGAATCTCCTCGACGGATGCACGATACGGTAATATCGCGCGATATCGCAACGTAACACCGACGCTTCGAAGAGCTCGAAGCAACGCCCTGTCGAGACTCAGCCACGGTTCACGATCTGCAAGGAGATGCAACTTTAGGCAACTTTGGAGCAGCGTCGAACAGAATCTTACCTCCGCTGGGGATAGATACACGGTTAGCGAATACGATTTCGCGTTACGATATTCCCGATTACCTGTTCCTATCAGAGACACAGCTTTCCATCTTAGGCGCATCAACATTTCCGCCGATGCTTTCGCTATCGTCGCTAAGGATGGCGACAGCCTGACAATCGATGAGAACTCCTTTTCCTCCGAATCTCTCTGAAACGAGCGTCATAGGAGTCGTTTCATCGTCGCGTCGATCGATCTGGTGCGATTAACCCGGCAATACTTAAACGAACGATAAATTGGAAGCAACGCAACGGCAGCGCGCGCGGCGATTCGAATCGTAGCTTACCAACGGACAGGTCCACGTGAATAACGGTACGTTCCAGAGACGCGCGAGCTTCGCCGTAACTTCGCACATAGGGAAATCTAGAGCAGCTACGATAGCTTTCGTTCGTTTCCGTCCGAGTAAGCGCAGCAGAGTATCCAAACCTCGGGTCTCGGTGTCGCACGACACTGTAAGTTTACCGTTACACGCATTCCGAACAAGGAGCTTCACGCGGGATAACCGTCAAATGGAACTGTTTCGATACTCACGAGACTGGGGTACAACGGTAATCCGTAGGTCGAAGTTAAAACGTTCAAGAAAATCTTGAATTTCCGTCGCATTTAGTTCTTGGTTGCAGTCCTCCCTTAGAAAAATCATTACCTCCGTTCTCGTACGATTATCGAGGTCGTCGTCGTCGTATTCCGGTACGTCAGACAGGAAGGACGCGCACGGAGCAGTTTCGTCACTGTTCGACGATAGCAAACAGAATCCAGGGAGGATCGCGATCGAGATCCACGACCAAAGCCGGAGTAAAGAGTTCCCGGCCATGGGCCTTCAACCCTTCTCTCTACAACTCGCTCGCTCGCTCTCCTGTTCGCTTCGATCCGGTATCTATCCGTTCAGTAATCAGCTTATTGACCCGTGTCTATTCGTCTCTCCGTACCCTTTCTGTCCGTGTCTCCGCTGTACACGATCAAAGAATATCGCACAAACGATCCTTTCGAGATTTTCCATGAAAGTCTTTTCGCTACGTTGAACCTAAAATCGATAGGAAAGATGATATCGTAGGTCGATCGCCAAGATACGCTCGCAGTATACGAACAACGAGTAAACGCGAAACCAACGTCGAATATGCGTTTTAAGCTTTCGCAAATTACTCCCATGCTAGATGTATGTATGCAGTAGTACACAATACCGACTCGAACTTTGCTTCCATAAGTTTGGGGGAAGAAAAAAGAAAAATAAAAAAGAAAAAGAAAATATTGGCAGAATCGTTTCACGGTTTTTTTTTTTTTTTTTTTTTCTTCGCGACATTAAGATCGTTTCGACGCGCGTAGCGGAAGTTCGGGACGGTACGATGCATACCTACATATAGACGATGATGTCGATGGGAGAGCGACGGCAATCGAAGCGTACATCATCTCTTCGCACGTAAAGGTATACAACTTAATCACGGTAGATCGAACCACTGTAAACAAACATTTTCCACCGCATTAGTTTCGGATACCGGTAGCGAGAATATCGTTGAAAAAAAAAGGAAAAAAAAAAAAAAAATAAAAGATAACTTGCCGTAAATTCTTCTTACTTTCAGTTAATTTATAGCGGCAACTAACCTCAGTCACGGAATACAATTAACGGTATATCGGAAGATAATCGGAATCGCATAGTTCATTTAGATATTTATCTTCCATTCTCCTATTCGTCGTTCTCGTCGGATTTCGATAAAGGCACATCACCAACCTACCGTTCATCGATCGTCTTTCGATCAAATTGATTCACGCGTACGATCTTAACAGTCGTGCACTGTACCAGTGCACGGGGATGGGGTTTCACGCATTCATTCATCTATCGTTCAGCAGGAGATGCGTACCGAGAGTTCGGTAGTTCCTGTTCCTCCGTACGGATAAGGCGACGGCGATGCACGCGTTACAAATCTGCCGCAGAACACGAATCTCTTACCGTATCTTTTCTTCCGACGAGAAGAAAGAATATTCGAAGACTTTTCCCTTCTTTTTTCTGTTTGCGTATATACCAATGAGGAATACGCAATTTCACTGATACTTTAAAAGTACGCATATCGCGAAGGTCGGAGAAGAACGTTACGTCTTTACCTCGTTATTTTAGCTGAAAGAGTACACAGTGAAAGCTCCGGAATCGTATCGCAAAAACAGAAGAGAAAAAAAAAAAAGACAGGCGAAAGAAAGGAAAAGAGAAACCGCGTAGAAGAAGAACGAAAGACGACAAGGATCGTAAACCGAAAATCCTAATCAGCCCGAACGCCTAGGCGTCCGGTATCGAACTGAGCCGGGCGCGTATCTCCTACACATGCGCAAAGTGACGTTAGGTACAGGAGGGAGCGAACGTCACGCGTCGTACCGGGTAGAGCCGTCATGGTATCCTACCGATGGAAATAACTTCAAACGAATTTCCTATTTTTTTTTTTTTTTTTTTTTTTTTTTTTTTTTTTTTTTTTGTAGCAGTCGTGGCACGGCCAGCGTAGAACTACATTAACTTGTCGTATCTCCTAACGAAGATATGAAAGCGAATACTGTCAAGTTGACGTGGTTCTTTCAGAACAGCTCAGGGGAACCATATAAACTTGGCGCACCTTCTAACGAGGATATCGGGGGGGACACTGTCGAGTCGACGCGGCTCTAAACGGATGGAATAAAACCAAACAACTTTGACGCATTCCTTTACGAGGGTAGGGATGGACACCCGGCCAAGTTGACGCAGTAAGAAAAACCTAGAGGAGAACCATACAGACTCGATTCGACGCATTCGTTTACGACACCATTTAAGGGGACACAGGCAAGTTGGCGTGGCTCCAAGAGGCTGGCTCGGAACCACACGAGTTTGACGCATTCCCTTACGAGAATATCGAAAGAGACACTGTCAAGTTGGCGTGGCTCCAAGCGGCTGGTTCGGAACCACACGAGTTTGACGCATTCCCTTACGAGAATATCGAAAGAGACACTGTCAAGTCGGCGTGGCTCCAAGCGGCTGGTTCGGAACCACACGAGTTTGACGCATTCCTTTACGAGAACATCGAAGGGACTTCTGCCAAGTTGCACGTGATTCTGTCAGCCGATTAGGACCGCGTAAATTTGGTAGAGCTGTGTACGACGGCTATTAATGGTACCTATTAATGGGCTATTATTGGGCATGTAGAAGGTAAGTGTTACTTCTGATTATTCGCTGCATCATCGATTATATACATACATATATATATATATATATATTTTTTTTTTTTTTTTTTTTTTTTTTTTTTTACACAGACGAGAACGGGCCACAGACGAGAACGGGCCACAGACGAGAACGGGCCACAGACGAGAACGGGCCACAGACGAGAACGGGCCACAGACGAGAACGGGCCACAGACGAGAACGGGCCACAGACGAGAACGGGCCACAGACGAGAACGGGCCACAGACGAGAACGGGCCACAGACGAGAACGGGCCACAGACGAGAACGGGCCACAGACGAGAACGGGCCACAGACGAGAACGGGCCACAGACGAGAACGGGCCACAGACGAGAACGGGCCACAGACGAGAACGGGCCACAGACGAGAACGGGCCACAGACGAGAACGGGCCACAGACGAGAACGGGCCACAGACGAGAACGGGCCACAGACGAGAACGGGCCACAGACGAGAACGGGCCACAGACGAGAACGGGCCACAGACGAGAACGGGCCACAGACGAGAACGGGCCACAGACGAGAACGGGCCACAGACGAGAACGGGCCACAGACGAGAACGGGCCACAGACGAGAACGGGCCACAGACGAGAACGGGCCACAGACGAGAACGGGCCACAGACGAGAACGGGCCACAGACGAGAACGGGCCACAGACGAGAACGGGCCACAGACGAGAACGGGCCACAGACGAGAACGGGCCACAGACGAGAACGGGCCACAGACGAGAACGGGCCACAGACGAGAACGGGCCACAGACGAGAACGGGCCACAGACGAGAACGGGCCACAGACGAGAACGGGCCACAGACGAGAACGGGCCACAGACGAGAACGGGCCACAGACGAGAACGGGCCACAGACGAGAACGGGCCACAGACGAGAACGGGCCACAGACGAGAACGGGCCACAGACGAGATTCGGGGTTAGGGTCTTCGGGGTTAGGGTCTTCGGGGTTAGGGTCTTCGGGGTTAGGGTCTTCGGGGTTAGGGTCTTCGGGGTTAGGGTCTTCGGGGTTAGGGTCTTCGGGGTTAGGGTCTTCGGGGTTAGGGTCTTCGGGGTTAGGGTCTTCGGGGTTAGGGTCTTCGGGGTTAGGGTCTTCGGGGTTAGGGTCTTCGGGGTTAGGGTCTTCGGGGTTAGGGTCTTCGGGGTTAGGGTCTTCGGGGTTAGGGTCTTCGGGGTTAGGGTCTTCGGGGTTAGGGTCTTCGGGGTTAGGGTCTTCGGGGTTAGGGTCTTCGGGGTTAGGGTCTTCGGGGTTAGGGTCTTCGGGGTTAGGGTCTTCGGGGTTAGGGTCTTCGGGGTTAGGGTCTTCGGGGTTAGGGTCTTCGGGGTTAGGGTCTTCGGGGTTAGGGTCTTCGGGGTTAGGGTCTTCGGGGTTAGGGTCTTCGGGGTTAGGGTCTTCGGGGTTAGGGTCTTCGGGGTTAGGGTCTTCGGGGTTAGGGTCTTCGGGGTTAGGGTCTGGGTTAGGTCTGGGTTAGGTCTGGGTTAGGTCTGGGTTAGGTCTGGGTTAGGTCTGGGTTAGGTCTGGGTTAGGTCTGGGTTAGGTCTGGGTTAGGTCTGGGTTAGGTCTGGGTTAGGTCTGGGTTAGGTCTGGGTTAGGTCTGGGTTAGGTCTGGGTTAGGTCTGGGTTAGGTCTGGGTTAGGTCTGGGTTAGGTCTGGGTTAGGTCTGGGTTAGGTCTGGGTTAGGTCTGGGTTAGGTCTGGGTTAGGTCTGGGTTAGGTCTGGGTTAGGTCTGGGTTAGGTCTGGGTTAGGTCTGGGTTAGGTCTGGGTTAGGTCTGGGTTAGGTCTGGGTTAGGTCTGGGTTAGGTCTGGGTTAGGTCTGGGTTAGGTCTGGGTTAGGTCTGGGTTAGGTCTGGGTTAGGTCTGGGTTAGGTCTGGGTTAGGTCTGGGTTAGGTCTGGGTTAGGTCTGGGTTAGGTCTGGGTTAGGTCTGGGTTAGGTCTGGGTTAGGTCTGGGTTAGGTCTGGGTTAGGTCTGGGTTAGGTCTGGGTTAGGTCTGGGTTAGGTCTGGGTTAGGTCTGGGTTAGGTCTGGGTTAGGTCTGGGTTAGGTCTGGGTTAGGTCTGGGTTAGGTCTGGGTTAGGTCTGGGTTAGGTCTGGGTTAGGTCTGGGTTAGGTCTGGGTTAGGTCTGGGTTAGGTCTGGGTTAGGTCTGGGTTAGGTCTGGGTTAGGTCTGGGTTAGGTCTGGGTTAGGTCTGGGTTAGGTCTGGGTTAGGTCTGGGTTAGGTCTGGGTTAGGTCTGGGTTAGGTCTGGGTTAGGTCTGGGTTAGGTCTGGGTTAGGTCTGGGTTAGGTCTGGGTTAGGTCTGGGTTAGGTCTGGGTTAGGTCTGGGTTAGGTCTGGGTTAGGTCTGGGTTAGGTCTGGGTTAGGTCTGGGTTAGGTCTGGGTTAGGTCTGGGTTAGGTCTGGGTTAGGTCTGGGTTAGGTCTGGGTTAGGTCTGGGTTAGGTCTGGGTTAGGTCTGGGTTAGGTCTGGGTTAGGTCTGGGTTAGGTCTGGGTTAGGTCTGGGTTAGGTCTGGGTTAGGTCTGGGTTAGGTCTGGGTTAGGTCTGGGTTAGGTCTGGGTTAGGTCTGGGTTAGGTCTGGGTTAGGTCTGGGTTAGGTCTGGGTTAGGTCTGGGTTAGGTCTGGGTTAGGTCTGGGTTAGGTCTGGGTTAGGTCTGGGTTAGGTCTGGGTTAGGTCTGGGTTAGGTCTGGGTTAGGTCTGGGTTAGGTCTGGGTTAGGTCTGGGTTAGGTCTGGGTTAGGTCTGGGTTAGGTCTGGGTTAGGTCTGGGTTAGGTCTGGGTTAGGTCTGGGTTAGGTCTGGGTTAGGTCTGGGTTAGGTCTGGGTTAGGTCTGGGTTAGGTCTGGGTTAGGTCTGGGTTAGGTCTGGGTTAGGTCTGGGTTAGGTCTGGGTTAGGTCTGGGTTAGGTCTGGGTTAGGTCTGGGTTAGGTCTGGGTTAGGTCTGGGTTAGGTCTGGGTTAGGTCTGGGTTAGGTCTGGGTTAGGTCTGGGTTAGGTCTGGGTTAGGTCTGGGTTAGGTCTGGGTTAGGTCTGGGTTAGGTCTGGGTTAGGTCTGGGTTAGGTCTGGGTTAGGTCTGGGTTAGGTCTGGGTTAGGTCTGGGTTAGGTCTGGGTTAGGTCTGGGTTAGGTCTGGGTTAGGTCTGGGTTAGGTCTGGGTTAGGTCTGGGTTAGGTCTGGGTTAGGTCTGGGTTAGGTCTGGGTTAGGTCTGGGTTAGGTCTGGGTTAGGTCTGGGTTAGGTCTGGGTTAGGTCTGGGTTAGGTCTGGGTTAGGTCTGGGTTAGGTCTGGGTTAGGTCTGGGTTAGGTCTGGGTTAGGTCTGGGTTAGGTCTGGGTTAGGTCTGGGTTAGGTCTGGGTTAGGTCTGGGTTAGGTCTGGGTTAGGTCTGGGTTAGGTCTGGGTTAGGTCTGGGTTAGGTCTGGGTTAGGTCTGGGTTAGGTCTGGGTTAGGTCTGGGTTAGGTCTGGGTTAGGTCTGGGTTAGGTCTGGGTTAGGTCTGGGTTAGGTCTGGGTTAGGTCTGGGTTAGGTCTGGGTTAGGTCTGGGTTAGGTCTGGGTTAGGTCTGGGTTAGGTCTGGGTTAGGTCTGGGTTAGGTCTGGGTTAGGTCTGGGTTAGGTCTGGGTTAGGTCTGGGTTAGGTCTGGGTTAGGTCTGGGTTAGGTCTGGGTTAGGTCTGGGTTAGGTCTGGGTTAGGTCTGGGTTAGGTCTGGGTTAGGTCTGGGTTAGGTCTGGGTTAGGTCTGGGTTAGGTCTGGGTTAGGTCTGGGTTAGGTCTGGGTTAGGTCTGGGTTAGGTCTGGGTTAGGTCTGGGTTAGGTCTGGGTTAGGTCTGGGTTAGGTCTGGGTTAGGTCTGGGTTAGGTCTGGGTTAGGTCTGGGTTAGGTCTGGGTTAGGTCTGGGTTAGGTCTGGGTTAGGTCTGGGTTAGGTCTGGGTTAGGTCTGGGTTAGGTCTGGGTTAGGTCTGGGTTAGGTCTGGGTTAGGTCTGGGTTAGGTCTGGGTTAGGTCTGGGTTAGGTCTGGGTTAGGTCTGGGTTAGGTCTGGGTTAGGTCTGGGTTAGGTCTGGGTTAGGTCTGGGTTAGGTCTGGGTTAGGTCTGGGTTAGGTCTGGGTTAGGTCTGGGTTAGGTCTGGGTTAGGTCTGGGTTAGGTCTGGGTTAGGTCTGGGTTAGGTCTGGGTTAGGTCTGGGTTAGGTCTGGGTTAGGTCTGGGTTAGGTCTGGGTTAGGTCTGGGTTAGGTCTGGGTTAGGTCTGGGTTAGGTCTGGGTTAGGTCTGGGTTAGGTCTGGGTTAGGTCTGGGTTAGGTCTGGGTTAGGTCTGGGTTAGGTCTGGGTTAGGTCTGGGTTAGGTCTGGGTTAGGTCTGGGTTAGGTCTGGGTTAGGTCTGGGTTAGGTCTGGGTTAGGTCTGGGTTAGGTCTGGGTTAGGTCTGGGTTAGGTCTGGGTTAGGTCTGGGTTAGGTCTGGGTTAGGTCTGGGTTAGGTCTGGGTTAGGTCTGGGTTAGGTCTGGGTTAGGTCTGGGTTAGGTCTGGGTTAGGTCTGGGTTAGGTCTGGGTTAGGTCTGGGTTAGGTCTGGGTTAGGTCTGGGTTAGGTCTGGGTTAGGTCTGGGTTAGGTCTGGGTTAGGTCTGGGTTAGGTCTGGGTTAGGTCTGGGTTAGGTCTGGGTTAGGTCTGGGTTAGGTCTGGGTTAGGTCTGGGTTAGGTCTGGGTTAGGTCTGGGTTAGGTCTGGGTTAGGTCTGGGTTAGGTCTGGGTTAGGTCTGGGTTAGGTCTGGGTTAGGTCTGGGTTAGGTCTGGGTTAGGTCTGGGTTAGGTCTGGGTTAGGTCTGGGTTAGGTCTGGGTTAGGTCTGGGTTAGGTCTGGGTTAGGTCTGGGTTAGGTCTGGGTTAGGTCTGGGTTAGGTCTGGGTTAGGTCTGGGTTAGGTCTGGGTTAGGTCTGGGTTAGGTCTGGGTTAGGTCTGGGTTAGGTCTGGGTTAGGTCTGGGTTAGGTCTGGGTTAGGTCTGGGTTAGGTCTGGGTTAGGTCTGGGTTAGGTCTGGGTTAGGTCTGGGTTAGGTCTGGGTTAGGTCTGGGTTAGGTCTGGGTTAGGTCTGGGTTAGGTCTGGGTTAGGTCTGGGTTAGGTCTGGGTTAGGTCTGGGTTAGG